>NW_020229329.1:0-248022 GCF_003227725.1 Camponotus floridanus | reverse complement strand
TTCTCGCTTAAAAGAATCTTTAGAAAAAAAAAAAAAAAAAAATTCTAAATGAAAAAAAAGGACAAAAAATTTTTAATCTGACATGGATATTTAATTTATACTAATATTTTTATGTACACTTCATTTATAAAGATTTATTTTGTGAAACGTTTATACATAAAAGTACAATGATTATAAGGCTTCTTTAATCTATTGGTTCATCTTCGCATGTTTTTTCGTCTATAAAATATTTGTGCTTCTGGATACTTTTCTCTGGAAGCTTTATGCAATGTGGTGTAACCTAAATCTGTTAACGTACAAGTATTAGAGTAACGGAATAAATATATGTAATTTTGATTAAAAATACGTTTCTTATATGAATTTTTAATTACATATTTTATTATACTACAAAAAAAAAAAATCATGCTTGCGCGACGTGATTCTAACAATTTACCGACATGCACAAAATGATGACTTTACCGGCAGTCGAAGTATCTAGACTACGTAATTCTGGCGTTTAACGCGAAATGCAGATGGCGATACTAAACAGCAAAAAAAGATGGCCGCATTGTGTGAAACGCGAGGCGCGAAATATTGCATTTCGTATATCAATTTATAAATGCATGAAGAAATCCATTGCTTCTAACTCTCCGTTGGCGGGACAATACTCGAGCAAAAAATTGAAGTGAAAAAGTAAAGGCAAAATTAAGCAGCACCAGCAGCAGCAGCAGCGGGCAGCGGGCAGCGAGCAGCAGCAGCCGGCAGCGGGCATTTTTTTTTTTTTTTTTTTTTAATTTGATATTCTTTCTTTTTACAGTTTCGAGCTTTCGCTCATATCCGTCTTTTGTCTCTAATTTTCCTATTTCCCTACTTTTATGTTTAAGGATCCTTTTATTTAAACTTTATTCTTTATTTTAATTTGTTTCTCTCTTATTCTAATTTGTTCCCTCCTTTTTCTTATTTTTTTTTTCTTTTTCAGAATTTGGATCTGCCAGCCGACATCAGCAGCAGCGGGCAGCGGGCAGCAGCAGCGAGAAGCGGACAGCGGCAGCGGGAAGCGGACAGCGGACAGCGGCAGCGAGAAGCGGGAAGCGTACAGCGGACAGCAGCAGCAGCGGACATTTTTTTTTTTTTTTATATTTAATTCTCTTTCCTTTTACAGTTTCGAGCTTTCGGTCATCTTTGTCTTTTGTCTCTAATTTTTCTATTTCCCTACTTTTATGTTTAAGGAGCCTTTTATTTAAACTTTGTTTTTTATTTTAATTTGTTTCTCTTTTTATTCTAATTTGTTCCCTTCTTTTTCTTATTTTTTTTTCTTTTTCAGAATGTGGGTCTCTCAGCCGACATCAGTAGCAGCGGACAGCGGACAGCGGCAGTGGGAAGCGGACAGCGGACAGCGGCAGCGAGAAGCGGACAGCGGACAGCGGACAACGGCAGCGGGAAGCTGACAGCGGGAAGCTGACAGCGGACAGCGGCAGCGGGAAGCGTACAGCGGACAGCGGCAGCGAGAAGCGGGAAGCGTACAGCGGACAGCAGCAGCAGCAGCAGCAGCGGGCATTTTTTTTTTTTTATATTTAATTCTCTTTCCTTTTACAGTTTCGAGCTTTCGGTCATCTTTGTCTTTTGTCTCTGATTTTTCTATTTCCCTACTTTTATGTTTAAGGAGCCTTTTATTTAAACTTTGTTTTTTATTTTAATTTGTTTCTCTTTTTATTCTAATTTGTTCCCTTCTTTTTCTTATTTTTTTTTCTTTTTCAGAATGTGGGTCTCTCAGCCGACATCAGTAGCAGCGGACAGCGGACAGCGGCAGTGGGAAGCGTACAGCGGACAGCGGCAGCGAGAAGCGGACAGCGGACAGCGGACAACGGCAGCGGGAAGCTGACAGCGGGAAGCTGACAGCGGACAGCGGCAGCGGGAAGCGGACAGCGGACAGCGGCAGCGAGAAGCGGGAAGCGTACAGCGGACAGCAGCAGCAGCAGCGGGCATTTTTTTTTTTTTTATATTTAATTCTCTTTCCTTTTACAGTTTCGAGCTTTCGGTCATCTTTGTCTTTTGTCTCTAATTTTTCTATTTCCCTACTTTTATGTTTAAGGAGCCTTTTATTTAAACTTTGTTTTTTATTTTAATTTGTTTCTCTTTTTATTCTAATTTGTTCCCTTCTTTTTCTTATTTTTTTTTTTTTTTCAGAATGTGGGTCTCTCAGCCGACATCAGTAGCAGCGGACAGCGGACAGCGGCAGTGGGAAGCGGACAGCGGGCAGCGGCAGAGAGAAGCGGACAGCGGACAGCGGACAGCGGACAACGGCAGCGGGAAGCTGACAGCGGGAAGCTGACAGCGGACAGCGGCAGCGGGAAGCGTACAGCGGACAGCGGCAGCGAGAAGCGGGAAGCGTACAGCGGACAGCAGCAGCAGCAGCAGCAGCGGGCATTTTTTTTTTTTATATTTAATTCTCTTTTCCTTTTACAGTTTCGAGCTTTCGGTCATCTTTGTCTTTTGTCTCTGATTTTTCTATTTCCCTACTTTTATGTTTAAGGAGCCTTTTATTTAAACTTTGTTTTTTATTTTAATTTGTTTCTCTTTTTATTCTAATTTGTTCCCTTCTTTTTCTTATTTTTTTTTCTTTTTCAGAATGTGGGTCTCTCAGCCGACATCAGTAGCAGCGGACAGCGGACAGCGGCAGTGGGAAGCGGACAGCGGACAGCGGCAGCGAGAAGCGGACAGCGGACAGCGGACAGCGGACAACGGCAGCGGGAAGCTGACAGCGGGAAGCTGACAGCGGACAGCGGCAGCGGGAAGCGGACAGCGGACAGCGGCAGCGAGAAGCGGGAAGCGTACAGCGGACAGCAGCAGCAGCAGCAGCAGCGGGCATTTTTTTTTTTTTTATATTTAATTCTCTTTCCTTTTACAGTTTCGAGCTTTCGGTCATCTTTGTCTTTTGTCTCTAATTTTTCTATTTCCCTACTTTTATGTTTAAGGAGCCTTTTATTTAAACTTTGTTTTTTATTTTAATTTGTTTCTCTTTTTATTCTAATTTGTTCCCTTCTTTTTCTTATTTTTTTTTCTTTTTCAGAATGTGGGTCTCTCAGCCGACATCAGTAGCAGCGGACAGCGGACAGCGGCAGTGGGAAGCGGACAGCGGACAGCGGCAGCGAGAAGCGGACAGCGGACAGCGGACAGCGGACAGCGGGAAACTGACAGCGGACAGCGGCAGCGGGAAGCTGACAGCGGACAGCGGCAGCGGGAAGCTGACAGCGGGAAGCTGACAGCGGACAGCGGCAGCGGGAAGCTGACAGCGGACAGCGGCAGCGAGAAGCGGACAGCGTACAGCGGACAGCAGCAGCAGCAGCGGACATTTTTTTTTTTTTTTTATATTTAATTCTCTTTCCTTTTCCAGTTTCGAGCTTTCGGTCATCTTTGTCTTTTGTCTCTAATTTTTCTATTTCCTTACTTTTATGTTTAAGGAGCCTTTTATTTAAACTTTGTTTTTTATTTTAATTTGTTTCTCTTTTTATTCTAATTTGTTCCCTTCTTTTTCTTATTTTTTTTTCTTTTTCAGAATGTGGGTCTCTCAGCCGACATCAGTAGCAGCGGACAGCGGACAGCAGCAGCAGGCAGCGGACAGCGGACAGCGGCAGCGGGAAGCGGACAGCGGACAGCGGAAGCGAGAAGAGGACAGCGTCAGCGGGAAGCGGACAGCGGACAGCGGAAGCGAGAAGAGGACACCGGACAGTGGGAAGCGGACAGCGGACAGCGGAAGCGAGAAGAGGACAGCGGCAGCGGGAAGCGAACAGTGGATAGCGGAAGCGAGAAGAGGACAGCGGACAGCAGCAGCGGCAGCGGGCATTTCTTTTTTTTTCTTTTTTTTCTTTGATTCTCTTTCCTTTCACAGTTTCGAGCTGCAGCAGTAGCAGCAGCGGGCAGCGGACAGCAGACAGCGGCAGCGGGAAGCGGACAGCGGACAGCGGAAGCGAGAAGAGGACAGCGGAAGCGAGAAGAGGACAGCGGACAGCGGGAAGCGGACAGCGGACAGCGGAAGCGAGAAGAGGACAGCGGACAGCGGAAGCGAGAAGAGGACAGCGCTCAGCGGGAAGCGGACAGCGGACAGCGGAAGCGAGAAGAGGACAGCGGACAGCGGAAGCGAGAAGAGGACAGCGGAAGAGAGAAGAGGACAGCGGACAGCGGGAAGCGGACATCGGACAGCGGAAGCGAGAAGAGGACAGCGGAAGAGAGAAGAGGACAGTGGACATCGGACAGAGGACAGCGGAAGCGAGAAGAGGACAGCGGACAGCGGAAGCGAGAAGAGGACAGCGGAAGATAGAAGAGGACAGTGGACAGCGGACAGAGGACAGCGGAAGCGAGAAGAGGACAGCGTCAGCGGGAAGCGGACAGCGGACAGCGGAAGCGAGAAGAGGACACCGGACAGTGGGAAGCGGACAGCGGACAGCGGAAGCGAGAAGAGGACAGCGGCAGCGGGAAGCGAACAGCGGATAGCGGAAGCGAGAAGAGGACAGCGGACAGCAGCTGCGGCAGCGGGCATTTTTTTTTTTCTTTTTTTTCTTTGATTCTCTTTCCTTTCACAGTTTCGAGCTGCAGCAGTAGCAGCAGCGGGCAGCGGACAGCAGACAGCGGCAGCGGGAAGCGGACAGCGGACAGCGGAAGCGAGAAGAGGACAGCGGAAGCGAGAAGAGGACAGCCGACAGCGGGAAGCGGACAGCGGAAGCGAGAAGAGGACAGCGGACAGCGGAAGCGAGAAGAGGACAGCGGACAGCGGAAGCGAGAAGAGGACAGCGCTCAGCGGGAAGCGGACAGCGGACAGCGGAAGCGAGAAGAGGACAGCGGACAGCGGAAGCGAGAAGAGGACAGCGGAAGAGAGAAGAGGACAGCGGACAGCGGGAAGCGGACATCGAACAGCGGAAGCGAGAAGAGGACAGCGGAAGAGAGAAGAGGACAGTGGACATCGGACAGAGGACAGCGGAAGAGAGAAGAGGACAGTGGACAGCGGACAGCGGACATCGGACAGCGGAAGCGAGAAGAGGACAACGGAAGAGAGAAGAGGACAGTGGACAACGGACAGAGGACAGCGGAAGCGAGAAGAGGACAACGGAAGCGAGAAGAGGACAGCGGACTGCGGAAGCGAGAAGAGGACAGCGGAAGAGAGAAGAGGACAGCGGAAGAGAGAAGAGGACAGCGGAAGAGAGAAGAGGACAGCGGACAGCGGGAAGCGGACATCGGACAGCGGAAGCGAGAAGAGGACAGCGGAAAAGAGAAGAGGACAGTGGACAGCGGACAGCGGAAGCGAGAAGAGGACAGCGGACAGCGGAAGCGAGAAGAGGACAGCGGAAGAGAGAAGAGGACAGCGGACAGCGGGAAGCGGACAGCGGAAGCGAGAAGAGGACAGCGGACAGCGGAAGCGAGAAGAGGACAGCGGACAGCGGGAAGCGGACAGCGGACAGCGGACAGCGGAAGCGAGAAGAGGACAACGGAAGAGAGAAGAGGACAGTGGACAACGGACAGAGGACAGCGGAAGCGAGAAGAGGACAACGGAAGCGAGAAGAGGACAGCGGACTGCGGAAGCGAGAAGAGGACAGCGGAAGAGAGAAGAGGACAGCGGACATCGGACAGCGGAAGCGAGAAGAGGACAACGGAAGAGAGAAGAGGACAGTGGACAACGGACAGAGGACAGCGGAAGCGAGAAGAGGACAGCGGACAGCGGGAAGCGGACAGCGGACAGCGGAAGCGAGAAGAGGACAGCGGACAGCGGCAGCGGGAAGCGGACAGCGGCAGCGGGAAGCGGACAGCGCACAGCGCACAGCGGCAGCGGGAAGCGGACAGCGGCAGCGGGAAGCGGACAGCGGACAGCGGCAGCGGGAAGCGGTCAGCGGACAGCGGAAGCGAGAAGAGGACAGCGGCAGCGGGAAGCGGACAGCAGCAGCGGGAAGCGGGAAGCGGACAGCGGACAGCTGCAGCGGGAAGCGGACAGCGGACAGCGGAAGCGAGAAGAGGACAGCGGCAGCGGGAAGCGGACAGCGGACAGCGGAAGCGAGAAGAGGACTGCGGACAGCGGCAGCGGGAAGCGGACAGCGGACAGCGGAAGCGAGAAGAGGACAGCGGCAGCGGGAAGCGGACAGCAGCAGCGGGAAGCGGGAAGCGGACAGCGGACAGTTGCAGCGGGAAGCGGACAGCGGACAGCGGAAGCGAGAAGAGGACAGCGGCAGCGGGAAGCGGACAGCGGACAGCGGAAGCGAGAAGAGGACATCGGACAGTGGGAAGCGGACAGCGGACAGCGGAAGCGAGAAGAGGATAGCGGCTGCGGGAAGCGGACAGCGGGAAGCGGACAGCGGCAGCGGGAAGCGGACAGCGGCAGCGGGAAGCGGACAGCGGACAGCGGACAGCGGGAAGCTGACAGCGGACAGCGGCAGCGGGAAGCGTACAGCGGACAGCGGCAGCGAGAAGCGGGAAGCGTACAGTGGACAGCAGCAGCAGCAGCAGCAGCAGCAGCGGGCATTTTTTTTTTTCTTTAATTCTCTTTCCTTTTACAGTTTCGAGCTTTCGCTCATCTCTGTCTTTTGTCTCTAGTTTTTCTATTTCCCTACTTTTATGTTTAAGGAGCCTTTTATTTAAACTTTATTCTTTATTTTAATTTGTTTCTTTTTTATTCTAATTTGTTCCCTTTTTTTTCTTATTTTTTTTTCTTTTTCAGAATGTGGGTCTCTCAGCCGACATCAGCAGCAGCGGGCAGCGGCCAGCAACAGCAGCAGCAGCGGGAACCAGCAGCATCAGCGGGCGGCGAGCGGCAGCAGTAAAACAATCGAATCGTTCGTAATTCATATCATTAGCATAATATACTATGAATTTTCCACTTTATATATTGAATCGAAATTGCGCGAAAGAGGAAAAAAAGTACAAGCCTATGAATAGACATTTCCATCCTTTACTAAAAAAAAAAAGAAATTAATAATATCTCTTAATTTTATTTCTGTTTCTTCGGGCAAGTCTACATATATGACCAATATGATTAATTGATTCCATCTTTATATATTTATCATTATGTGCTATTAATTAAAGCCGTAGACAATATTCAGAAATCAAAGTTGCGCGCTGGAATGGCCATGCGCAGAAACGAATGCGCACTGATTCGGCCGCCATGTTGGCGCGTGACCGCTCGTTACTGCAACGTCACTGCTACGTCAAACGCGTCATACGGCCGCCATGTTGGCGCGTGAATCGGAGTTATACGCAGTTACACGGATCGTCGTACGTCCGCATTTTTCGCATCTTTTAACCGTTTTTAAACGAATATCGCGAATGAACGAGCGTCGAGAGTGTCCAAGGATGATCGCGCGACTTTCATAGTGTGTCGATGGAAACGCGCGACAGCGATTTTTGACGATATTCAGTGATGGCGTCATCGCGAAGATGGAGCGAAGTTGCGTCGCGTTATTCGCGCCCTTGATGATGATTATCGGATGCGAGCGAGTATCGGGAGTGCCGCATAAAGTGTCGCGCGTTCGCGTTGATGATATCGTGTGAATTTGTGTGCATCAAGATCGGAATCGGACGTCCCGAGGCGAGCGAACTGTCCCTAGGAGGAGCGGCATGTGGAACAGCCGCCTGAGTAGATTCGATTTATCATATTTGCGTGACAATTCGTGCTCATTCGACGCTTATACAGCATCGCGATGTCCCGAATTACATTCGGACAAATCGGCGCCGCATCATAATTCGATTCGGTGCAATTCAAATAAGTCGATCGCGTGAAGATGATTATGCTAGAAGCGATTTGAATTTTGTATACGCGCGCGCAGTGCTGCATAGCCTATCTCGTAGGGTTGCCAACAGTTAAACGATAAATTTGTTTGATCTAACCTAACCTAACCTCTCATTGTCTTTGGATATCGAATGTAAACACAAGCGTATGCTGCCTGGATTGTATCATGCTTTAAAAAATAATATTTAATTATTTCCTTAATGTATTACATTTTAGTACGTAATATATTAATCGTATTAAATGTGCGACGTACAGTTTTACACATTTTAATGAGTAGCATATAATATAATTGGTTAGGTTAGATTAAATTAAAACAAGCTGCTGTGATTCATTTAACGTAATAGGATTAATTTGAGGAATGTGCAGCTATTGAAGTTACATGATATTTGTGGACACATTTTTAAAGTAATCATGAGTGTTTTATCACATCTCGATTACATTGAAATTAAAATATAAAATATTTATGTATTCCACATTAACGTTATTCATTACAAGTACTATATTACTACATTACAAGTACTTTTCTTATATCTCAATCATATTCAACCATTTATTTCATCGATGAAGCTTTTCATATATCGCAGACAATATGATACTGCGTGTGGAATTTTACACAGGTAATACATGGCACAAAAATAATTTGCTCTCAAGTATTGTGTGCATTTCTCAAAAATAAATCAAATTAAATTATTTTCAGAATCCAAACATCGCTACATTGCCAGGATTGTATCTTATTATAACTGCGATATTATCACCTTTTAATATGTGTGCGCAGTATTACATACATAAAATATATAAATTTATTTGAAACGTACTGAAATCTTTATCTTATTTATAATATTCGTGATATTATAAAAGAAAATTGCAACTGTAATGAAACAGAGCGGTGGAATAATTGGTTGATTGGTTAATTGCAGGTAATTATGTTATACTTATATATCGTAAGAAAGAGAAAATAAAATAAAAGTTGAATACTGAATGTGCTCTAAAGTAAATCTCATCTAAATAAATAAATGCATAAATGTGCGCCCCACATTCCTCATGAAAAAAATACATAATATTAATCTTTATGTATTATTATTTTTAGATTTGTTTTTTATTCTTTTAAATTCTCTAGATACACTTTTCATTTCTCCTCTCTTTCTTTTCAACTACTAAATATAGATCTATCATTTTTAATATAGATCTGTCATTTTTAGTGTACATTATTGCAGTAAGTGGAACAAAGAGCAAATCTTTTGGCACATTTAGAATGTACAGGAAAGTCAGTTTTATCTGATGCGTTTTTTTCAATAGAAATATCTGAAAAAATTCATACGTCTTTTTTAATCTTAATCTTTCTAAATAAAAATTAGAATAATAAATTTGCAAAATAATTTGCTTTAATATATTTTTATTGCAAACATATGAAGCAAAGTGCTCAAGGTGCATCACTATGAAAACATAGATAGAATAAAAAGTAGATCGTATACAAAAGAATTAAAATATTTACACTACATATTTGATATAGCATTTAATCGATATGTGCAGTAATACGATAAAATCTAATTTTCTCTCGAATTTTGTCACGAAATTTAAACTACTAGAAAAATATCAAATATTCAAATTGTTCAATAGTCTTGCGAAAGAAGCAATTCTCGCTTAAAGAATCTTTAGAAAAAAAAAAATAAAAAAATTCTAAAGAAAAAAAAGGACAAAAAATTTTTAATCTGACATGGATATTTAATTTTATACTAATATTTTTAATGTAACACTTCATTTATAAAGATTTTATTTTGTGAAACGTTTATACATAAAAGTACAATGATTATAAGGCTTCTTTAATCTATTGGTTCATCTTCGCATGTTTTTCGTCTATAAAATATTTGTGCTTCTGGATACTTTTCTCTGGAAGCTTTATGCAATGTGTGTAACCTAAATCTGTTAACGTACAAGTATTAGAGTAACGGAATAAATATATGTAATTTGATTAAAAATACGTTTCTTATATGAATTTTTAATTACATATTTTATTATACTACAAATAAAAAAAATCATGCTTGCGCGACGTGATTCTAACAATTTACCGACATGCACAAAATGATGACTTTACCGGCAGTCGAAGTATCTAGACTACGTAATTCTGGCGTTTAACGCGAATGCAGATGGCGATACTAAACAGCAAAAAAGATGGCCGCATTGTGTGAAACGCGAGGCGCGAAATATTGCATTTCGTATATCAATTTATAAATGCATGAAGAAATCCATTGCTTCTAACTCTCCGTTGGCGGGACAATACTCGAGCAAAAATTGAAGTGAAAAAGTAAAGGCAAAATTAAGCAGCACCAGCAGCAGCAGCAGCGGGCAGCGGGCAGCGAGCAGCAGCAGCCGGCAGCGGGCATTTTTTTTTTTTTTTTTTTTTAATTTGATATTCTTTCTTTTTACAGTTTCGAGCTTTCGCTCATATCCGTCTTTTGTCTCTAATTTTCCTATTTCCCTACTTTTATGTTTAAGGATCCTTTTATTTAAACTTTATTCTTTATTTTAATTTGTTTCTCTTCTTATTCTAATTTGTTCCCTCCTTTTTCTTATTTTTTTTTTCTTTTTCAGAATTTGGATCTGCCAGCCGACATCAGCAGCAGCGGGCAGCGGGCAGCAGCAGCGAGAAGCGGACAGCGGCAGCGGGAAGCGGACAGCGGACAGCGGCAGCGAGAAGCGGGAAGCGTACAGCGGACAGCAGCAGCAGCGGACATTTTTTTTTTTTTTTTATATTTAATTCTCTTTCCTTTTACAGTTTCGAGCTTTCGGTCATCTTTGTCTTTTGTCTCTAATTTTTCTATTTCCCTACTTTTATGTTTAAGGAGCCTTTTATTTAAACTTTGTTTTTTATTTTAATTTGTTTCTCTTTTTATTCTAATTTGTTCCCTTCTTTTTCTTATTTTTTTTTCTTTTTCAGAATGTGGGTCTCTCAGCCGACATCAGTAGCAGCGGACAGCGGACAGCGGCAGTGGGAAGCGGACAGCGGACAGCGGCAGCGAGAAGCGGACAGCGGACAGCGGACAACGGCAGCGGGAAGCTGACAGCGGGAAGCTGACAGCGGACAGCGGCAGCGGGAAGCGTACAGCGGACAGCGGCAGCGAGAAGCGGGAAGCGTACAGCGGACAGCAGCAGCAGCAGCAGCAGCGGGCATTTTTTTTTTTTTTATATTTAATTCTCTTTCCTTTTACAGTTTCGAGCTTTCGGTCATCTTTGTCTTTTGTCTCTGATTTTTCTATTTCCCTACTTTTATGTTTAAGGAGCCTTTTATTTAAACTTTGTTTTTTATTTTAATTTGTTTCTCTTTTTATTCTAATTTGTTCCCTTCTTTTTCTTATTTTTTTTTCTTTTTCAGAATGTGGGTCTCTCAGCCGACATCAGTAGCAGCGGACAGCGGACAGCGGCAGTGGGAAGCGACAGCGGACAGCGGCAGCGAGAAGCGGACAGCGGACAGCGGACAACGGCAGCGGGAAGCTGACAGCGGGAAGCTGACAGCGGACAGCGGCAGCGGGAAGCGGACAGCGGACAGCGGCAGCGAGAAGCGGGAAGCGTACAGCGGACAGCAGCAGCAGCAGCAGCAGCGGGCATTTTTTTTTTTTTTTATATTTAATTCTCTTTCCTTTTACAGTTTCGAGCTTTCGGTCATCTTTGTCTTTTGTCTCTAATTTTTCTATTTCCCTACTTTTATGTTTAAGGAGCCTTTTATTTAAACTTTGTTTTTTATTTTAATTTGTTTCTCTTTTTATTCTAATTTGTTCCCTTCTTTTTCTTATTTTTTTTTTTTTTTCAGAATGTGGGTCTCTCAGCCGACATCAGTAGCAGCGGACAGCGGACAGCGGCAGTGGGAAGCGGACAGCGGGCAGCGGCAGAGAGAAGCGGACAGCGGACAGCGGACAGCGGACAACGGCAGCGGGAAGCTGACAGCGGGAAGCTGACAGCGGACAGCGGCAGCGGGAAGCGTACAGCGGACAGCGGCAGCGAGAAGCGGGAAGCGTACAGCGGACAGCAGCAGCAGCAGCAGCAGCGGGCATTTTTTTTTTTTATATTTAATTCTCTTTCCTTTTACAGTTTCGAGCTTTCGGTCATCTTTGTCTTTTGTCTCTGATTTTTCTATTTCCCTACTTTTATGTTTAAGGAGCCTTTTATTTAAACTTTGTTTTTTATTTTAATTTGTTTCTCTTTTTATTCTAATTTGTTCCCTTCTTTTTCTTATTTTTTTTTTCTTTTTCAGAATGTGGGTCTCTCAGCCGACATCAGTAGCAGCGGACAGCGGACAGCGGCAGTGGGAAGCGGACAGCGGACAGCGGCAGCGAGAAGCGGACAGCGGACAGCGGACAGCGGACAACGGCAGCGGGAAGCTGACAGCGGGAAGCTGACAGCGGACAGCGGCAGCGGGAAGCGGACAGCGGACAGCGGCAGCGAGAAGCGGGAAGCGTACAGCGGACAGCAGCAGCAGCAGCAGCAGCGGGCATTTTTTTTTTTTTTTATATTTAATTCTCTTTCCTTTTACAGTTTCGAGCTTTCGGTCATCTTTGTCTTTTGTCTCTAATTTTTCTATTTCCCTACTTTTATGTTTAAGGAGCCTTTTATTTAAACTTTGTTTTTTATTTTAATTTGTTTCTCTTTTTATTCTAATTTGTTCCCTTCTTTTTCTTATTTTTTTTTCTTTTTCAGAATGTGGGTCTCTCAGCCGACATCAGTAGCAGCGGACAGCGGACAGCGGCAGTGGGAAGCGGACAGCGGACAGCGGCAGCGAGAAGCGGACAGCGGACAGCGGACAGCGGACAGCGGGAAACTGACAGCGGACAGCGGCAGCGGGAAGCTGACAGCGGACAGCGGCAGCGGGAAGCTGACAGCGGGAAGCTGACAGCGGACAGCGGCAGCGGGAAGCTGACAGCGGACAGCGGCAGCGAGAAGCGGACAGCGTACAGCGGACAGCAGCAGCAGCAGCGGACATTTTTTTTTTTTTTTTATATTTAATTCTCTTTCCTTTTCCAGTTTCGAGCTTTCGGTCATCTTTGTCTTTTGTCTCTAATTTTTCTATTTCCTTACTTTTATGTTTAAGGAGCCTTTTATTTAAACTTTGTTTTTTATTTTAATTTGTTTCTCTTTTTATTCTAATTTGTTCCCTTCTTTTTCTTATTTTTTTTTCTTTTTCAGAATGTGGGTCTCTCAGCCGACATCAGTAGCAGCGGACAGCGGACAGCAGCAGCAGGCAGCGGACAGCGGACAGCGGCAGCGGGAAGCGGACAGCGGACAGCGGAAGCGAGAAGAGGACAGCGTCAGCGGGAAGCGGACAGCGGACAGCGGAAGCGAGAAGAGGACACCGGACAGTGGGAAGCGGACAGCGGACAGCGGAAGCGAGAAGAGGACAGCGGCAGCGGGAAGCGAACAGCGGATAGCGGAAGCGAGAAGAGGACAGCGGACAGCAGCAGCGGCAGCGGGCATTTCTTTTTTTTTCTTTTTTTTCTTTGATTCTCTTTCCTTTCACAGTTTCGAGCTGCAGCAGTAGCAGCAGCGGGCAGCGGACAGCAGACAGCGGCAGCGGGAAGCGGACAGCGGACAGCGGAAGCGAGAAGAGGACAGCGGAAGCGAGAAGAGGACAGCGGACAGCGGGAAGCGGACAGCGGACAGCGGAAGCGAGAAGAGGACAGCGGACAGCGGAAGCGAGAAGAGGACAGCGCTCAGCGGGAAGCGGACAGCGGACAGCGGAAGCGAGAAGAGGACAGCGGACAGCGGAAGCGAGAAGAGGACAGCGGAAGAGAGAAGAGGACAGCGGACAGCGGGAAGCGGACATCGGACAGCGGAAGCGAGAAGAGGACAGCGGAAGAGAGAAGAGGACAGTGGACATCGGACAGAGGACAGCGGAAGCGAGAAGAGGACAGCGGACAGCGGAAGCGAGAAGAGGACAGCGGAAGATAGAAGAGGACAGTGGACAGCGGACAGAGGACAGCGGAAGCGAGAAGAGGACAGCGTCAGCGGGAAGCGGACAGCGGACAGCGGAAGCGAGAAGAGGACACCGGACAGTGGGAAGCGGACAGCGGACAGCGGAAGCGAGAAGAGGACAGCGGCAGCGGGAAGCGAACAGCGGATAGCGGAAGCGAGAAGAGGACAGCGGACAGCAGCTGCGGCAGCGGGCATTTTTTTTTTCTTTTTTTTCTTTGATTCTCTTTCCTTTCACAGTTTCGAGCTGCAGCAGTAGCAGCAGCGGGCAGCGGACAGCAGACAGCGGCAGCGGGAAGCGGACAGCGGACAGCGGAAGCGAGAAGAGGACAGCGGAAGCGAGAAGAGGACAGCCGACAGCGGGAAGCGGACAGCGGAAGCGAGAAGAGGACAGCGGACAGCGGAAGCGAGAAGAGGACAGCGGACAGCGGAAGCGAGAAGAGGACAGCGCTCAGCGGGAAGCGGACAGCGGACAGCGGAAGCGAGAAGAGGACAGCGGACAGCGGAAGCGAGAAGAGGACAGCGGAAGAGAGAAGAGGACAGCGGACAGCGGGAAGCGGACATCGAACAGCGGAAGCGAGAAGAGGACAGCGGAAGAGAGAAGAGGACAGTGGACATCGGACAGAGGACAGCGGAAGAGAGAAGAGGACAGTGGACAGCGGACAGCGGACATCGGACAGCGGAAGCGAGAAGAGGACAACGGAAGAGAGAAGAGGACAGTGGACAACGGACAGAGGACAGCGGAAGCGAGAAGAGGACAACGGAAGCGAGAAGAGGACAGCGGACTGCGGAAGCGAGAAGAGGACAGCGGAAGAGAGAAGAGGACAGCGGAAGAGAGAAGAGGACAGCGGAAGAGAGAAGAGGACAGCGGACAGCGGGAAGCGGACATCGGACAGCGGAAGCGAGAAGAGGACAGCGGAAAAGAGAAGAGGACAGTGGACAGCGGACAGCGGAAGCGAGAAGAGGACAGCGGACAGCGGAAGCGAGAAGAGGACAGCGGAAGAGAGAAGAGGACAGCGTACAGCGGGAAGCGGACAGCGGAAGCGAGAAGAGGACAGCGGACAGCGGAAGCGAGAAGAGGACAGCGGACAGCGGGAAGCGGACAGCGGACAGCGGACAGCGGAAGCGAGAAGAGGACAACGGAAGAGAGAAGAGGACAGTGGACAACGGACAGAGGACAGCGGAAGCGAGAAGAGGACAGCGGCAGCGGGAAGCGGACAGCGGACAGCGGAAGCGAGAAGAGGACTGCGGACAGCGGCAGCGGGAAGCGGACAGCGGACAGCGGAAGCGAGAAGAGGACAGCGGCAGCGGGAAGCGGACAGCAGCAGCGGGAAGCGGGAAGCGGACAGCGGACAGCTGCAGCGGGAAGCGGACAGCGGACAGCGGAAGCGAGAAGAGGACAGCGGCAGCGGGAAGCGGACAGCGGACAGCGGAAGCGAGAAGAGGACTGCTGACAGCGGCAGCGGGAAGCGGGCATTTTTTTTTTTTCTTTTTTTTATTTGATTCTTCCTGTTACAGTTTCGAGCTGCAGCAGTAGCAGCAGCGGGCAGCGGACAGCGGACAGCGGCAGCGGCAGCGGGAAGCGAACAGCGGACAGCGGAAGCGAGAAGAGGACATCGGACAGTGGGAAGCGGACAGCGGACAGCGGAAGCGAGAAGAGGATAGCGGCTGCGGGAAGCGGACAGCGGCAGCGGGAAGCGGACAGCGGCAGCGGGAAGCGGACAGCGGACAGCGGACAGCGGGAAGCTGACAGCGGACAGCGGCAGCGGGAAGCGTACAGCGGACAGCGGCAGCGGGAAGCGGACAGCGGCAGCGGGAAGCGGACAGCGGACAGCGGCAGCGGGAAGCGGTCAGCGGACAGCGGAAGCGAGAAGAGGACAGCGGCAGCGGGAAGCGGACAGCAGCAGCGGGAAGCGGGAAGCGGACAGCGGACAGCTGCAGCGGGAAGCGGACAGCGGACAGCGGAAGCGAGAAGAGGACAGCGGCAGCGGGAAGCGGACAGCGGACAGCGGAAGCGAGAAGAGGACTGCGGACAGCGGCAGCGGGAAGCGGACAGCGGACAGCGGAAGCGAGAAGAGGACAGCGGCAGCGGGAAGCGGACAGCAGCAGCGGGAAGCGGGAAGCGGACAGCGGACAGCTGCAGCGGGAAGCGGACAGCGGACAGCGGAAGCGAGAAGAGGACAGCGGCAGCGGGAAGCGGACAGCGGACAGCGGAAGCGAGAAGAGGACATCGGACAGTGGGAAGCGGACAGCGGACAGCGGAAGCGAGAAGAGGATAGCGGCTGCGGGAAGCGGACAGCGGGAAGCGGACAGCGGCAGCGGGAAGCGGACAGCGGCAGCGGGAAGCGGACAGCGGACAGCGGACAGCGGGAAGCTGACAGCGGACAGCGGCAGCGAGAAGCGGGAAGCGTACAGCGGACAGCAGCAGCAGCGGGCATTTTTTTTTTCTTTAATTCTCTTTCCTTTTACAGTTTCGAGCTTTCGCTCATCTCTGTCTTTTGTCTCTAGTTTTTCTATTTCCCTACTTTTATGTTTAAGGAGCCTTTTATTTAAACTTTATTCTTTATTTTAATTTGTTTCTCTTTTTATTCTAATTTGTTCCCTTTTTTTTCTTATTTTTTTTTCTTTTTCAGAATGTGGGTCTCTCAGCCGACATCAGCAGCAGCGGGCAGCGGCCAGCAACAGCAGCAGCAGCGGGAACCAGCAGCATCAGCGGGCGGCGAGCGGCAGCAGTAAAACAATCGAATCGTTCGTAATTCATATCATTAGCATAATATACTATGAATTTTCCACTTTATATATTGAATCGAAATTGCGCGAAAGAGGAAAAAAAGTACAAGCCTATGAATAGACATTTCCATCCTTTACTAAAAAAAAAAAGAAATTAATAATATCTCTTAATTTTATTTCTGTTTCTTCGGGCAAGTCTACATATATGACCAATATGATTAATTGATTCCATCTTTATATATTTATCATTATGTGCTATTAATTAAAGCCGTAGACAATATTCAGAAATCAAAGTTGCGCGCTGGAATGGCCATGCGCAGAAACGAATGCGCACTGATTCGGCCGCCATGTTGGCGCGTGACCGCTCGTTACTGCAACGTCACTGCTACGTCAAACGCGTCATACGGCCGCCATGTTGGCGCGTGAATCGGAGTTATACGCAGTTACACGGATCGTCGTACGTCCGCATTTTTCGCATCTTTTAACCGTTTTTAAACGAATATCGCGAATGAACGAGCGTCGAGAGTGTCCAAGGATGATCGCGCGACTTTCATAGTGTGTCGATGGAAACGCGCGACAGCGATTTTTGACGATATTCAGTGATGGCGTCATCGCGAAGATGGAGCGAAGTTGCGTCGCGTTATTCGCGCCCTTGATGATGATTATCGGATGCGAGCGAGTATCGGGAGTGCCGCATAAAGTGTCGCGCGTTCGCGTTGATGATATCGTGTGAATTTGTGTGCATCAAGATCGGAATCGGACGTCCCGAGGCGAGCGAACTGTCCCTAGGAGGAGCGGCATGTGGAACAGCCGCCTGAGTAGATTCGATTTATCATATTTGCGTGACAATTCGTGCTCATTCGACGCTTATACAGCATCGCGATGTCCCGAATTACATTCGGACAAATCGGCGCCGCATCATAATTCGATTCGGTGCAATTCAAATAAGTCGATCGCGTGAAGATGATTATGCTAGAAGCGATTTGAATTTTGTATACGCGCGCGCAGTGCTGCATAGCCTATCTCGTAGGGTTGCCAACAGTTAAACGATAAATTTGTTTGATCTAACCTAACCTAACCTCTCATTGTCTTTGGATATCGAATGTAAACACAAGCGTATGCTGCCTGGATTGTATCATGCTTTAAAAAATAATATTTAATTATTTCCTTAATGTATTACATTTTAGTACGTAATATATTAATCGTATTAAATGTGCGACGTACAGTTTTACACATTTTAATGAGTAGCATATAATATAATTGGTTAGGTTAGATTAAATTAAAACAAGCTGCTGTGATTCATTTAACGTAATAGGATTAATTTGAGGAATGTGCAGCTATTGAAGTTACATGATATTTGTGGACACATTTTTAAAGTAATCATGAGTGTTTTATCACATCTCGATTACATTGAAATTAAAATATAAAATATTTATGTATTCCACATTAACGTTATTCATTACAAGTACTATATTACTACATTACAAGTACTTTTCTTATATCTCAATCATATTCAACCATTTATTTCATCGATGAAGCTTTTCATATATCGCAGACAATATGATACTGCGTGTGGAATTTTACACAGGTAATACATGGCACAAAAATAATTTGCTCTCAAGTATTGTGTGCATTTCTCAAAAATAAATCAAATTAAATTATTTTCAGAATCCAAACATCGCTACATTGCCAGGATTGTATCTTATTATAACTGCGATATTATCACCTTTTAATATGTGTGCGCAGTATTACATACATAAAATATATAAATTTATTTGAAACGTACTGAAATCTTTATCTTATTTATAATATTCGTGATATTATAAAAGAAAATTGCAACTGTAATGAAACAGAGCGGTGGAATAATTGGTTGATTGGTTAATTGCAGGTAATTATGTTATACTTATATATCGTAAGAAAGAGAAAATAAAATAAAAGTTGAATACTGAATGTGCTCTAAAGTAAATCTCATCTAAATAAATAAATGCATAAATGTGCGCCCCACATTCCTCATGAAAAAAATACATAATATTAATCTTTATGTATTATTATTTTTAGATTTGTTTTTTATTCTTTTAAATTCTCTAGATACACTTTTCATTTCTCCTCTCTTTCTTTTCAACTACTAAATATAGATCTATCATTTTTAATATAGATCTGTCATTTTTAGTGTACATTATTGCAGTAAGTGGAACAAAGAGCAAATCTTTTGGCACATTTAGAATGTACAGGAAAGTCAGTTTTATCTGATGCGTTTTTTCAATAGAAATATCTGAAAAAATTCATACGTCTTTTTAATCTTAATCTTTCTAAATAAAAATTAGAATAATAAATTTGCAAAATAATTTGCTTTAATATATTTTTATTGCAAACATATGAAGCAAAGTGCTCAAGGTGCATCACTATGAAAACATAGATAGAATAAAAAGTAGATCGTATACAAAAGAATTAAAATATTTACACTACATATTTGATATAGCATTTAATCGATATGTGCAGTAATACGATAAAATCTAATTTTCTCTCGAATTTTGTCACGAAATTTAAACTACTAGAAAAATATCAAATATTCAAATTGTTCAATAGTCTTGCGAAAGAAGCAATTCTCGCTTAAAGAAATCTTTAGAAAAAAAAAAATAAAAAAATTCTAAAGAAAAAAAAGGACAAAAAATTTTTAATCTGACATGGATATTTAATTTTATACTAATATTTTTAATGTAACACTTCATTTATAAAGATTTATTTTGTGAAACGTTTTATACATAAAAGTACAATGATTATAAGGCTTCTTTAATCTATTGGTTCATCTTCGCATGTTTTTCGTCTATAAAATATTTGTGCTTCTGGATACTTTTCTCTGGAAGCTTTATGCAATGTGTGTAACCTAAATCTGTTAACGTACAAGTATTAGAGTAACGGAATAATATATGTAATTTGATTAAAAATACGTTTCTTATATGAATTTTTAATTACATATTTTATTATACTACAAATAAAAAAAATCATGCTTGCGCGACGTGATTCTAACAATTTACCGACATGCACAAAATGATGACTTTACCGGCAGTCGAAGTATCTAGACTACGTAATTCTGGCGTTTAACGCGAATGCAGATGGCGATACTAAACAGCAAAAAAGATGGCCGCATTGTGTGAAACGCGAGGCGCGAAATATTGCATTTCGTATATCAATTTATAAATGCATGAAGAAATCCATTGCTTCTAACTCTCCGTTGGCGGGACAATACTCGAGCAAAAATTGAAGTGAAAAAGTAAAGGCAAAATTAAGCAGCACCAGCAGCAGCAGCAGCGGGCAGCGGGCAGCGAGCAGCAGCAGCCGGCAGCGGGCATTTTTTTTTTTTTTTTTTTTTTAATTTGATATTCTTTCTTTTTACAGTTTCGAGCTTTCGCTCATATCCGTCTTTTGTCTCTAATTTTCCTATTTCCCTACTTTTATGTTTAAGGATCCTTTTATTTAAACTTTATTCTTTATTTTAATTTGTTTCTCTTCTTATTCTAATTTGTTCCCTCCTTTTTCTTATTTTTTTTTTCTTTTTCAGAATTTGGATCTGCCAGCCGACATCAGCAGCAGCGGGCAGCGGGCAGCAGCAGCGAGAAGCGGACAGCGGCAGCGGGAAGCGGACAGCGGACAGCGGCAGCGAGAAGCGGGAAGCGTACAGCGGACAGCAGCAGCAGCGGACATTTTTTTTTTTTTTTTATATTTAATTCTCTTTCCTTTTACAGTTTCGAGCTTTCGGTCATCTTTGTCTTTTGTCTCTAATTTTTCTATTTCCCTACTTTTTATGTTTAAGGAGCCTTTTATTTAAACTTTGTTTTTATTTTAATTTGTTTCTCTTTTATTCTAATTTGTTCCCTTCTTTTTCTTATTTTTTTTTCTTTTTCAGAATGTGGGTCTCTCAGCCGACATCAGTAGCAGCGGACAGCGGACAGCGGCAGTGGGAAGCGGACAGCGGACAGCGGCAGCGAGAAGCGGACAGCGGACAGCGGACAACGGCAGCGGGGAAGCTGACAGCGGGAAGCTGACAGCGGGACAGCGGCAGCGGGAAGCGTACAGCGGACAGCGGCAGCGAGAAGCGGGAAGCGTACAGCGGACAGCAGCAGCAGCAGCAGCAGCGGGCATTTTTTTTTTTTTTATATTTAATTCTCTTTCCTTTTACAGTTTCGAGCTTTGGTCATCTTTGTCTTTTGTCTCTGATTTTTCTATTTCCCTACTTTTTATGTTTAAGGAGCCTTTTATTTAAACTTTGTTTTTTATTTTAATTTGTTTCTCTTTTTATTCTAATTTGTTCCCTTCTTTTTCTTATTTTTTTTTCTTTTTCAGAATGTGGGTCTCTCAGCCGACATCAGTAGCAGCGGACAGCGGACAGCGGCAGTGGGAAAGCGTACAGCGGACAGCGGCAGCGAGAAGCGGACAGCGGACAGCGGACAACGGCAGCGGGAAGCTGACAGCGGGAAGCTGACAGCGGACAGCGGCAGCGGGAAGCGGACAGCGGACAGCGGCAGCGAGAAGCGGGAAGCGTACAGCGGACAGAGCAGCAGCAGCGGGCATTTTTTTTTTTTTAATTTAATCTCTTTCCTTTTACAGTTTCGAGCTTTCGGTCATCTTGTCTTTTGTCTCTAATTTTTCTATTTCCCTACTTTTATGTTTAAGGAGCCTTTTATTTAAACTTTGTTTTTATTTTAATTTGTTTCTCTTTTTATTCAATTGTTCCCTTCTTTTTCTTATTTTTTTTTTTTTTTTTCAGAATTGTGGGTCTCTCAGCCGACATCAGTAGCGCGACAGCGGACAGCGGCAGTGGGAAGCGGACAGCGGGCAGCGGCAGAGAGAAGCGGACAGCGGACAGCGGACAGCGGACAACGGCAGGAAGCTGAAGCGGAAGCTGACAGCGGGACAGCGGAGCGGAGCGTACGCGGACAGCGCAGCAGAGCGGGAAGCGTACAGCGGACAGCAGCAGCAGCAAGCAGCAGCGGGCATTTTTTTTTTTATATTTAATTCTCTTTCCTTTTACAGTTTCGAGCTTTCGGTCATCTTTGTCTTTTGTCTCTGATTTTTCTATTTCCCTACTTTTATGTTTAAGGAGCCTTTTATTTAAACTTTGTTTTTTATTTTAATTTGTTTCTCTTTTTATTCTAATTTGTTCCCTTCTTTTTTCTTATTTTTTTTTCTTTTTCAGAATGTGGGTCTCTCCAGCCGACATCAGTAGCAGCGGACAGCGGACAGCGCAGTGGGAAGCGGACAGCGGACAGCGAGCGAGAAGCGGACAGCGGACAGCGGACAGCGACAACGGCAGCGGGAAGCTGACAGCGGGAAGCTGACAGCGGACAGCGCAGCGGGAAGCGGACAGCGGACAGCGCAGCGAGAAGCGGGACAGCTTACAGCTGGACAGCAGCAGCAGCAGCAGCAGGCATTTTTTTTTTTTTATATTTAATTCTCTTCCTTTTACAGTTTCGAGCTTTCGTCATCTTTGTCTTTTGTCTCTAATTTTCTATTTCCCTACTTTTATGTTTAAGTACCTCTTATTTAAACTTTGTTTTTTAATTTAATTTGTTTCTCTTTTTATTCTAATGTGTTCCCTGCTTTTTCTTTTTTTTTTTTCTTTTTCAGAAGTGGTCTCTCAGCCGAATCAGTAGCAGGGACAGCGGACAGCGGCAGTGGGAGCGGACAGGGACAGCGCAGCGAGAGCGGACACGGACAGCGGACAGGGGACAGCGGAACCTGACAGCGGAAGCGGCAGCGGGAAGCTGACAGCGGACACGGCAGCGGGAACTGACAGCGGGGAAGCTGAAGCGGACAGCGGCAGCGGGAAGCTGACAGCGGACAGCGGCAGCGAGAACGGACAGCGTACAGCGGACAGCAGCAGCAGCAGCGGACATTTTTTTTTTTTTATATTTAAATTCTCTTTCCTTTCCAGTTTCGAGCTTTCGGTCATCTTTGTCTTTTGTCTCTAATTTTTCTATTTCCTTACTTTATGTTTAAGAGCTTTTATTTAACTTTGTTTTTATTTTAATTTGTTTCTCTTTTTATTCTAATTTTTCCTCTTTTACTTATTTTTCTTTCTTTTCAGAATGTGGGTCTCTCAGCCGACATCAGTAGGCGCGGACAGCGGACAGCAGCAGAGGCAGCGGACAGCGGACAGCGGCGCGGGAACGACAGCGGACACGGAAAGCCGAGAGAGGACAGCGTCACGGAAGCGACAGCGGGACAGCGAAGCGAGAAAGAGGACACCGGACAGTGGGAAGCGGACAGCGGACAGCGGAAGCGAGAAGAGGAACAGCGGCAGCGGGAAGGAACAGCTGATAGCGGAAACGAGAAGGACACGGACAGCACAGCGCCAGCGGGCCATTTCTTTTTTTTTTTTCTTTTTTTTCTTTGATTCTCTTTCCTTTCACAGTTTTCGAGCTGCAGCAGTAGCAGCAGCGGGCAGCGGACAAGCAGATCAGCGGCAGCGGGAAGCGACAGCGGACAGCGGAAGCGAGTAAAGAGGACAGCGGAAGCGAGAAGAGGACAGCGGACAGGCGGGAAGCGGACAGCGGAAGCGGAAGCGAGAAGAGGACGCGGACAGCGGAAGCGGAGAGAGACAGCGCTCAGCGGAACGGACAGCGGACACGAAGCTAGAAGAGACAGCGGACAGCGGAAGCGAGAAGAGGACAGCGGAATGAAGAAGAGAGAACAGCGGACAGCGGGAAGCGGACATCGGATAGCGGAAGCGAGAAGAGGACAGCGGAAGAGAGAAGAGGACAGTGGACATCGGAGAGGACACGGAAGCGAGAAGAGGACACGCGACAGCGGAAGCGAGAAGAGGACAGCGGAAGATAGAAGAGGACAGTGGACAGCGGACAGAGACACGGGAGCGAGAAGAGGGACAGCGTCAGCGGGAAGCGGACACGGACAGCGGAAGCAGAAGAGGACACCCGGACAGTGGGAAGCGGACAGCGGACACGGAAGCGAGAAGAGGACAGCGGCAGCGGGAAGCGACAGCGGATATCGGAAGCGGAGAAGAGGACAGCGGACAGCGGAAGCGAGAAGAGGACAGCGGACAGCGGGAAGCGACATCGAACAGCGGAAGCGAGAAGAGGACAGGGAAGAGAGAAGAGGACAGTGGACATCGACAGAGGACAGCGGAAGAGAGAAGAGGACAGTGGACAGCGGAAGGGACATGACAGCGGAAGCGAGAAGAGGAGAACGGAAGAGAAAAAGAGGACAGTGGACAACGGACAGAGGACAGCGGAAGCGGAAGAGGACAACGGAAGCGAGAAGAGGACAGGGACTGCGGAAGCGAGATAGAGGACAGCGGAAGAGAGAAGAGGGACAGCGGAAGATGAGAAGAGGACAGCGAAGAGAGAAAGGACAGCGGCAGGGGAAGCGGACATCGGACAGCGGAAGCGAAAGAGGACAGCGGAAAAGAGAAGAGGACAGTGGACACGGACAGCGGAAGCGAGAAAGGACAGCGGACAAGCGAAGCGAGAAGAGGACAGCGGAAAGAGAGAATAGGACACGTACAGCGGGAAGCGGACAGCGGAAGCGAGAAGAGGACAGCGGACAGCGGAAGCGAGAAGAGGACAGCGGACAGCGGGAACGGGACAGCGGACATCGGACAGCGGAAGCGAGAAGAGGACACGGAAGAGAGAAGAGGACAGGGACAACGGACAGAGGACAGCGGAAGCGAGAAGAGGACAGCGGCAGCGGAAGCGGACAGCGGACAGCGCAGCGGAAGCCGGACAGCAGCAGGGGAAGCGGGAAGCGGACAGCGACAGTTTGCAGGCGGGGAAGCGGACAGCGGACAGCGGAGCGGAAGCGGACAGCGGCAGCGGAAGCGGACAGCGGACAGCGACGAAGCGGACATGCGACAGCGCAGCAGCGGGCATTTTTTTTTTTTTTATTTATTTTTATTTGATTCTCTTTCCTTTTACAGTTTCGAGCTGCAGCAGTAGCAGCAGTGGGAAGCGGACAGCGGACAGCGAGAAGCGGACAGCGTACAGCGGCAGCGGGAAGCGGACAGCTGCAGCGAAAAGCGGTCAGCGGACAGCGGCAGCGAGAAGCGGACAGCGGACAGCGAGAAGCGGACAGCGGACAGCGGCAGCGAGAAGCGGACAGCCGACAGCAGAAGCGGAAGGGACAGCGGGGACAGCGAGGGAAACGGACAGCGGCAGCGGGAAGCGGACAGCGGACAGCGGCAGCGGGAAGCGTACAGCGGACAACGGACAGCGGACAGCAGCAGCAGCAGCGGGCATTTTTTTTTTTTTTTTTAATTTAATTCTCTTTCCTTTTACAGTTTCGAGCTTTCGGTCATCTTTGTCTTTTGTCTTTAATTTTTCTATTTCCCTATTTTTATGTTTAAGGAGCCTTTTATTTAAACTTTATTTTTTATTTTAATTTGTTTCTCTTTTTATTCTAATTTGTTCCCTTCTTTTTCTTATTTTTTTGTCTTTTTCAGAATGTGGGTCTCTCAGCCGACATCAGCAGCAGCAGCAGCGGGCGGCGAGCGGCAGCAGTAAAACAATCGAATCGTTCGTAATTCATATCATTAGCATAATATACTATGAATTTTCCACGTTATATATTGAATCGAAATTGCGCGAAAGAGGAAAAAAAGTACAAGCCTATGAATAGACATTTCTCTCCTTACTAAAAAAAAAAGAAATTAAAAATATCTCTTAATTTTATTTCTGTTTCTTCGGGCATGTCTACATATATGACCAATATGATTAATTGATTCCATCTTTATATATTTATCATTATGTGCTATTAATTAAAACCGTAGACAATATTCAGAAATCAAAGTTGCGCGCTGGAATGGCCATGCGTAGAAACGAATGCGCACTGATTCGGCCGCCATGTTGGCGCGTGACCGCTCGTCACTGCAACGTCACTGTTACGTCAAACGCGTCATACGGCCGCCATGTTGGCGCGTGAATCGGAGTCATACGCAGTTACACGGATCGTCGTACGTCCGCATTTTTCGCATCTTTTAACCGTTTTTAAACGAATATCGCGAATGAACGAGTGTCGAGTGTCCAAGGATGATCGCGCGACTTTCATAGTTTGTCGATGGAAACGCGCGACAGCGATTTTTGACGATATTCAGTGATGGCGTCATCGCGAAGATGGAGCGAAGTTGCGTCGCGTTATTCGCGCCCTTGATGATGATTATCGGATGCGAGCGAGTATCGGGAGTACCGCATAAAGTATCGCGCGTTCGCGTTGATGATATCGTGTGAATTTGTGTGCATCAAGATCGGAATGGGACGTCCCGAGGCGAGCGAATTGTCCCGAGGAGGAACAGCCGCCTGAGTAGATTTGATTTATCATATTTGCGTGACAATTCGTGCTCATTCGACGCTTATACAGCATCGCGATGTCCCGAATTACATTCGGACAAATCGGCGCCGCATCATAATTCGATTCGGTGCAATTCAAATAAGTCGATCGCGTGAAGATGATTATGCTAGAAGCGATTTGAATTTTGTATACGCGCGCGCAGTGTTGCATAGCCTATCTCGTAGGGTTGCCAACTGTTAAACGATAAATTTGTTTGATCTAACCTAACCTAACCTCTCAGTGTCTTTGGATATCGAATGTAAACACAAGCGTATGCTGCCTGTATTGTATCATGCTTTAAAAAATAATATTTAATTATTTCCTTAATGTATTACATTTTAGTACGTAATATATTAATCGTATTAAATGTGCGACGTACAGTTTTACACATTTTAATGAGAAGCATATAATATAATTGGTTAGGTTAGATTAAATTAAAACAAGCTGCTGTGATTCATTTAACGTAATAGGATTAATTTGACGAATGTGCAGCTATTGAAGTTACATGATATTTGTGGACACATTTTTAATGTAATCAGTGTCTTATCTCATCTTGATTATGTGAAATTAAAAATAAAATATTTATGTATTCCACATTAACGTTATTCATTACAAGTACTATATTACTTTTCTTATATCTCAAACCAGGATCAAGGTTAGAAAAATTGCACTTAGTGTAGATAGCTACACAAAGTGTGCACTATCTGCACTATTGGACGCCATTTTTGCTCCATCTTATCTTATTGAGATCAAAATTGCGGTACTTGTTAATCTAGTGATTTTAAAGAACTGAAACGAAGACAGAAAGAAATAAATAATTAATTAATTACGCATGTGATAATTTTTCTATATGTAGGTCGGTATTTTGTTAAATCTACTTTTGTAAACTTTATAAGATAAAAATTATAGAAGTAGACATTTCAATAGAGATTATAACAGTTGATCAACGAATGAAAGTTGTTAGCATAATTTTTTAAATTAATTTTATGTATATTGTTAAAAATATGATCGGAATGAGAATGAATGCGTTTAACGATACTGGTCTTGGAGAACCCGAACAAGATGCGAATACAGCCCTCATTGAGCTTGATAAAGGTTTGTTTATATTATCAATTTCCGAACTTAAGTTGTGAAACAGGTATTTCCGAATATGTGCAAATGAAATAATACTGACATTAGTAATTATTTAAATAATATAGTTTATATACATATATGTAATTGATATTATATAAATGTCAATTTTTGTTGAATATGATTATAGGTTTACGTTCTACCAAAACTGGAGAACAATGCGAAGCCATAGTACGTTTTCCTAGATTGTTTGAAAAATACCCATTTCCAATATTAATAAATTCGTCTCTATTGAAATTGGCTGAAGTATTTCGCACTGGCAGTAACTTTTTACGAGTATGGGTTCTAAGAGTATGTCAACAGAGTGAAAAGCATCTTGATAAAATCTTGAATGTAGATGAATTTGTAAGGCGTATTTATAGTGTTATACATTCAAATGATCCAGTTGCTAGGGCTCTTACTTTGCGTACACTAGGCAGTGTAGCTGGTATTATTCCTGAAAGACAACAAGTAATACATTTAATTATTCAATAAACATAATTGCATGTAAATTTGACTTTACAAAAATGAAAATAAAATTATTTCAAGGTACATCATAGTATAAGAAGATCTTTGGACTCCCATGATTCAGTTGAAGTAGAAGCTGCAATATATGCTGCTCAAATGTTTGCAGCACAGTCCAAGTTGTTTGCAGTATCAATGTGCAGTAAGATTTCTGATATGATTAGGGGCCAAGCTACACCTGCTTCAATGAAATTGCAACTTATACCGATTCTACAATATATGCATCATGATATTTTCACAGCATCAATGGTAGGTCATATTATTTATATGTATTAGTATGTTTTATATATTTTATATGCAAATTTCAATATAATTATATATAAAATATATTATATATAATTATATATATATTATTATATTAAAGGTAAATGAATTATGTATGGAGCTTCTTGCAAGTTATCCAGCAGCTGAATTTGTCAGAGTCACTCTGAGTGCATTAAGTACACTGGCTTCTGCAACGTTAATAGATGTGCCACAACAAGTTGTATTATTGTTACGCTATTTACAAGATGATCCAAGATTGTCTGTAAAACGTCACGCATTACATCTTCTGCATAGTTTAGCCAGAAGAGGAGCACATCTCTGGCCACAGGGTGCTCTTAATAACTTAATTGGTAATATACTTGTAATTTATTATACTTTTATTGTATATTTGTTATTTCTGTAAATGATAATCAGTATCTAATAATTAACAGAGAGTACTACAACACTTTTGCAAGATGGTGCAGGAAATACGGATCTTCTTATACGTACTTTGGATGTAATTGAGGTCAGTTAAATCAATATAAATCACATTTAGTTGCAAACATTTACAATATATATTTATATATATGAACACATATTTATTGAAATTCTATAATGCACAGGTACTTAGCCAAAATGCTGTGACATGTGATGCAAATATGGAAGAAAATAGTTCTTTATTACAATTATGTCTAAATGCTTGTTATTCTCCTGATCCTTTTGTTGCAGTAAAAGCAATTACTATTCTTTCCAGAGTTGCCTGTTACTGGTACATATATTTTTCTTTATATATAAAAAATATATATATTCAATTATACATACACATACACACACATTAATTTACATATATAATTAATATAAATTATTTTGTAGTTATGAAGAAGGACTGCCTGCCTATGGTATACAAGATGTCATTTCTTGTCTCGAATCTCTAATTGTATTATTAGCCTTGGACGACAAACATTTGTATCAGTTGAAGGTGTGCTTACGTTCAACAGTAAAATTGTGTCAATCGCAACCTAGTCATTGCGCTATATTTGTCGACGCTATTGGTTCCACCCTTATCAATGCTAGCATAGAAAATGGTCACAATGAAAGGCAAACGGTCGCTCTGTGCGAAGCCTTAGGCGCTATTGGTAGTTTAGGAGAAAATACGTTGTTGTCACTTTTGGCAGACATTTTGATAAAACTTAAACAAACTACACATGTACATACAAAGGTAATATATGTTCTGTCATAATGTATAAAAACAATTATTTCACTTAAGAAAGTTTAATATCTCGATAAACAATTACTTGAAAAATTCTATTTTAATTTAATTTTCATAGGTAATGCTTTGTACATTACTGTTCCAAATGGTGGCTGGAGGATATGAATGGAATTTAGAATGTTTGGAAGCAGTAGACAATGTTGTAAAAAATGTGGATGGTTGGGCGAAATATCGCATTGCGCGTAGCGCCGCAAGATATGGTCATCATACAATTGCCACCGAAATATTTAAAAGTCTAAAAGAAACTGTAGCATCGGAACAACTGCATTTTTGGTTGTCTGGTTTAGAATTAGTTACAAAAGCAGAATGTTGTCTCATGTAGGTATTATTTGCTTTGCTTGTATGCAAAATATCAATATGTGTTATTTTATATATCTATATTCTTTCTATAACATAATGTATAATATATAGGGGTAAACAGGAAGGCGAAGAAAATTTTACAAAAGCTGAGATTGTGGAGAAATTGAATGGAGCGATAGCACGTTATGCGAGCGCTTGCGCGTCTCTTAAAGCCGCCAGCACTCCACTGCGCAGTTTGCAGTTTCCAAGTGAATATTCGAAATTACGTTGTGAATTCTTACAATCTATAGTTCAGCTATTGCATTCATGCATGTAAGCAACAATATAATATATATAATTTTAAAAAATAACAAAAAAAAACAAAGATTATTTTCAGATCTTTGTGTACTGCACCACCACCTGCTATAGCTGTCACTGTTGTCATTGCAACAAAAGATGACCTCCAAAGATATGGCCGTGTTACACATCAGGTATGATTTCTACAATTTTGTATAATTATGAAATGATTTGAATTTGATTAGATATTTGATTAGATATATTTATAGAACACATTCTATGATACGATATATATTATCAAATTATGTTTTTCTTTTTCTTTCAGTTAAGAAAGTCAGCGCAAGATTTAAAAAACTGTGCGGACAATTACCAAAAATTGTATCAGTCAGCTTTTGATGCTGATCCAGGATCATTGGCGAATATTCGAGCGTATCCTTTCATTAAAAAGCTATTAATTGGCTAACTGTCATTTCTTTAATCATATATACTTTTGAATATTTATCTTAATTTACTTTATATAGACTACAAGAAATGTGCCGATTAATCGCGAACAGTGTAGAGCGAGTTTGTGGCGGTCCCAGTATATCAATGTATCAACAACAAAATGATTCCATGAATTTTTACTTTGGTGAGTCCGTGGAAATGCGGCAATTGGCTCGTTGTTGCACTGAATTGCGTTGTTTAGCACCAGCATGGGTGGGTGCCGACGGTAAGACTGGAGCCATCAGTCATTTAAGAGTCAGTTGTTTGATATCGCAAGTCACATTACTCGCTGGCGGAACAATGAGATTGCCAATACCGAGGTATTTCTTCCAAACGCTACAGACAACTAGCATTAAGCTATCAGTATCGCCTCAACCACGTGTTCTCGGTGAACCTGTTTCTGTGCCGCAAGGTAGTCAATTGGCACTTAAAGTCGAAGGTGTATTGCGACACGGTCGAAGAGCATCTCTTTTCCGTTCTGTTGCTGCCGTGTGCATTTCCATCTCGACAACACCACCTTCAAAAATAAATTCTGATCAGAAGGTAAATAAAACATTACATTTAATATTACATATCTTATAATTACATAGATAAAACAATCAAGCTTTTCAGAATTAATTAATTGTCAAGGATTTATAAACGTCTTTTTATTTTATGTAATTTTTGTCTATTTTTCACATGTGTTGAATTTTTTGGCAAATGCCATTCTCTTATGCTTTTCTTTGGATTACTCTTATTTTTTCTTTGGATTACATATTTAAAAAACTGTATCAGTGAATGTCTTTTTTTTTATTTCTTTTCTTCTATTATTTTTCTCCTTTATTTGAATCCTATATGTATTTGAACTGTTTATGAATATATAAGATCTTTATATTTTTCTTAGATTATTGTGTATAAAAAAATGATTAAAGTTTTGTTATTATTTATTTATTTTTAATTGAATCTTTAATAACTCTCTTTTATATATTAGTTAAAAATTAAACAGTATTATTATATTGTATCAAATGATGACAATGTATATAAACTATATTAAATATTTGACAATGTTTGAAAATTAAAGATGAGAAAAAAACATTAAAAGATTCAATAAACAAAATAAACAAGATTTATGAAACTGTATTAAATAATAATACCAAATAATTTATTTTTTTGTTTACAGGATTCAAATATAAATGAATTGCAGCAAACGGTAATACCTCATCGCGATTTCTTCGCTTGTGAATTTTTACTTTCCTTAGGAATTCCAGGACCAGCAATTGCATTTCCATGCACAGCTGGTGGAAATACTGCTGGTGGGACGGGTAGCGGTGGTCAATATCAAATTACAGCAAGCGCTAGTATACTCGACAAGGATGGTAACGTGTGGAAATGTGGCCCACGCTCCACTCTTCCCGTTAGAGTACACGAAGAGCCCACAAAAAGAAAATTACCTTAATAAAAACAGTGTGCCAACAATTTGTAATACTTGTATATTCAAATCAATTCTAATATAAAAATAAATCTTATTATCATTTTATTTGTATGTGATGTCTGTTATATAATTTTACACATATTGATTTTTACTTCTTAATACAAATTACCAAGAACATATTTATATTAACATATTTATAATTATGCTTATATAATATATTGCAAATATTCCTTTTTGCAGTTGCTTTAGCTGCCGGAAATAAAATGAAATAAGATTCTATTTAGACGCATGCGCATTCATTCCAGCGCGAAATTTCTCGTCATGAATTTAAATGTATATCAGAGCTATAAGAAATGCATATATACATTATTTATTTCGTTACATGCATATGTTTCACATTTCGAAGTATAATGATTCTAATGTGATGTCTATATTTATAAATTATTTTTTAAGAAAGCATATTTGTTAGATATTCTTTCATTTGTGACAAAATCCAGGATAAAATTCTATTTATAATTTTTATATTCCGAGTTTACTATATAAATTATATATAATAAAAAATATATATAATAAACTCGCAATATAAAATTTTATAAGTTATATATATTTTGTGGATTACATATATATGCAAATTCTATACAATATTTCAAATATTAATTCAAATAATTATATATATATATATATATATATATATATATATATATATATATGTGCAAATTCTGATAGGTATGATTTTATATATTTTAAAATTTCTTAAATATTTTTATTATAAATCATTTATATTATATATAGATTGTGTCCAAAAATATTGACTAAATAATTATAAAATAATTATACAATTTTTTAATTTTTAATGCAGTTTATTCGCGAGATTCGTTATCGAAGTGACGTTAGCTATTGGTGAATATTAACATTGAATGTTCGCGCCAGTGATCATCAGAGGAAGCTCGCGGGCGCACAGTTGCGACTGTTTGTTGGCACGGAACGCGCGGTAGCCGTATCTTATTCTATTTAGTGTATCATTTACTCAGAAAAAGTAATTATATCTTTAAAAATCGTTGCATCACTACCCGATCGAGCTTCTATACCGTTGAATTGGATTGCGCGGTGAGTTATAAACTTTTTGAACAGTCCAACGTAAGATTTTTACATTCTCGCCATTTTTACACTCTACGCCAATTATCTCAACGAGATTCAAAGTTTAGTCCGACAAAATTACATATTCTGAATGTTCCTGAATTTTTAATATCCGCACTCGGTAAAGTTTCAGTAACATCATTTTAAGTCTGTCTACCCGTATAAATATATTTGTAATTTACATAAATTTCCTCGACAAAAAAATAGACGTTCGCGAAAGCAGCCGCCATTTTTTAACGGTATATTTGATGATGTGAAATAGATTTAAGACAACTGCTAATGTATCTTGAGACTTAAAAGACATAAAATAATATCCCCCTCTTTTTCTAGTTGAAAATAACGCTACGAGCGATGGAGATTCATTCGCATCCGAGCAACGACGTTAGTCGTCAAGTAGTGAGTGGACGCGCGAGCGACGACCCATAAAAGGGGGACCGCGAGAGTGGCGGGCGCACAGTCGCGCACCGTCTATCCGTTGGTACGGAACGCGCGGCCAACGTATCCCCATTCTATTCGGTATATCGGGCTATCATTTAGCCCCATCAGAAGCAACAGTTATGTTATCGAAAATCATCGCATTGCTAGCCGCCAATCTGCTGCGCTACTGAAACTTCATCGTGCGGTGAGTGATATACTTTTTTAACAATGTAGGACTTTGCATCGTCGTCAACTATTAAAGCGCAAAAAAAGTTTAATCTAACAAAGTTAGATATTTTGAGTGTTTAAAGAATCTGATTTTAATGTTTAATGATCGTGCTCGAGTAAACTTTTTAATGACATCGTTTTAAATCTATCTACATATATTTATAAGTTGTAAATTTCTTGAACATATACACATACACATACGAGAAAATAGATTCTTGTGAAAGGGAGCGCCATTTTTTAAATCGTGCAATATTTATTTCATATATATACCTCAGAAAAATTTGTTTACGTATTGAATAACGTTTCAATAAAAATCATTATTTTTATTGTTGTGTAAAAATATATTAATTACATTAACTTTGTATATATGTGTTTGAAACTTTATTAAAGAACTTGAGCATGGTGATTAAACTTTATTAAAGAACTTAAACATGGCAATTTTACAATAATTAAAATAAATGATATCTTTATTTTTTTCTATTGATCGAATGAGTACATGATCATTTAACTAATTATTAAGCAATTCATCTTAACTTAAAAGGATCTTTATCTTATTTATTTGTCATAAATATCTCATTGACTATTGTATGTATTGGTACGTGTGAATATTCACAAATTTCAATCATAAAAATAATTTAAAGTCACAATAAGAATTTTAGATAAAATGATCCATTTTGTTGTTTTGGCTGTAAGATATATTATAATTCAAAAAAACCATCAATAAAAGTTAATTCTTATTGTAATAATAATAAGATAATAGGCAAAAGTTTTTGAGAATGAGAGTATAATGCCGAAATTTTTTTTTATTTTTTTTTTAATAAAGAAATTATTTCATATTATTTAATTTTTTGTTCTTATTATTTATATATATATATATATATATATATATATATATATATATATTTTACTTATATAAATATAATCAATAACATTAATATAAAATAAATATAATTGATATAATTAATAAAATATTTTATATATATATAAATATAATTAATAAAAATTATTTTAAAATTGTAATTTTTTCTATTTTCTTTCGATAAATACAAGATAAACAATATTTATTCGAATAAAGTTGAATATATCACATAATTTTTAAATAATTTTTCTTAATTATAAAGCAGTATTTTTATGCAGCTTTAATGCATTTTTTTAATATTGAAGAAAGAATTTTTTTAAATTAAAATCGCGCGATAACTTTATTTAAAACAGAATTTAATTAAGAAACACGCGCTTAATACATTCTTTGCGTCAGTCTAGTACACGCAGGTATTATTTTTCTCCATTATTATTTATTTCATAAATAATTTCGTATGCATTACGCATGCAGAAGACAAAACCACGATCGAGGGGAAACCAAAATCGAGCAACGCGGCCGAACTTTACTAAACTTTGAGTCTTGAGATTAATTTGTCGGTATCCCCGGGAGTTTCGGAAGCCTCGTCCGACGTCCGTAGCTTCTTGAGCGAGAAGATCAAGTCTCAGGAATATCGTATATGAGATCAAATCAAGCACGCGCGCTTTCAAGTTTGGCAATAGAGCACGATGAATCTCGAAATTGCGCGCAATTATGCTCGTCGCTGTTAACCGAAACGCGAGAATTGCCATCATAATACACGATGAAATTCCGTGATTCGCGAGAGAAGATTATTCACATCTTACTGTATTCGATTACCTTTTTTTCGTTTATTATTGAGAGCTGTTAATTAATTACATGCATAATTTAATCATCGATCTTGTATTATCGAAGATGAATTTGAATGACACGAAATTAATAATAAATTTTTCTAATATTACAATTTTAATATAATTTTGTTACAATCAGTAACTTTATTAATATAGGATCAATTAAAAACAGTGATTGTATGTTTACGCTATTTTATATTGAATTTAATATTATTTTTATCATTTTTAATATTATTTTTATCATTATACCATCATTTATCATTATTTATATTTGAGTTGAGATAAAAAATTTTTAATTAGATTTCTTGAGACAGTGAAAAGGTTTGGTTTATAGTTCAAAATTTTCTTGCTTAATCTGAAATTTACTTAAAATTATTATCTTATCGGAAATTCTCGAACGCAAATTCTGTTATCGCTACACTCTAAAGTAATCGTCCTTCAAGAAAAGCAGATTTCTAAAGCATTGTATAAAATCGTTACGTAATTATTATACGTGATTTTAACGAGTTTGTGAAAAAAGCGAAAAATAAGTGAAAAAGAAATGTTTGATGTAATAATTTTTTTGCACGGTAAAAATTCAACAATGTTTTTTTTTAAAGAAATTTTAAAATCAGATAAAATATTATATATGTTGATTTACATTTTTAAATGCTAAAATATTAGAATTGCACATCCTTTTACTTTGCTCTCTTCGATATCTATTTGACTTTTTAACAAATTTGCGACAAAGTTTAGCGTATCATTGAGAAAAATATAATTAAATTATTTTTATTTAATTATAATATAATTGATTGTGTGTAAGAATTAATACATTATTACTAGCATTATTTAATGTAAAGGAAAATAAAATTTTTTCTAAATTTTGCATATATTTCTGCAAGACAGAAGGAACAAAAATTATTTTAAGATAATCGATAGTTCCTAAATGTATGAGTTTAAGTAAATTTCGCGCAAATTACAATAAATTACAAGAAATTCCTCGGTGAAATTATTTTCAGTGAAGCCGTCGTATCCTTCGGAAGGTCCGCTACGCGTGTCGCCTAGGCTTAATGCACAATGACTATGTCGTGTACCGTTGTGGTTAAATCTATACGTACGAGGGATAAGGGGGATAAGAGGGCATACGATGTATGCAGTGGCTGCGTGATTCCAACTACTACCTGTACAGATAGAGAGAAGGGGAAACGGAAACTATATAGTAGTTGTGTGTGCTAAATGGTTTGCAAACTAATGTTCAAAATTCGGGTATTACCGGGAGTTGTAAGCGAGATGGGAAGGTAGCACACGTCTTTCCGAGGGGAAAGAGTATAGAGAGGGAGAGAGTTGTACCTACTGGCAGCGAGGTCGGCGGTATGTACAATATGTAGTACCTTCGTCTAAAATACTTGCCATAGTGTGTTCCGCACGCGAGCGCGCCATCATGAATTATTAAACAGCGTCCTTTCGTCTGCTGCGTCTTTAATTTCGTTCGTCGAAAAGGAACGTAATATGTATTAACCAAATTTGAAAATTAGATGATTATCAAAATATCTGAGGTTTCAAAAAAAAAATAACTTCAATATAAAAGTACAATTGATTAAAATCACGCGATGATACCGAAACTTGTATGGTACGCATGCGAGCATTTTCCGGCTGAATTTCTTGTGAAGCTTTGCGATAGGGTGCGTGCCAGAAAATGGAAATAAGATTCTGTCCATTTTTCTATGCATAGAAAGTGTCATTTCCTTTGTATGCGAAACAGATATCTTATTTTCCGCTATGTGATCGAAACACGATTTTCCTGAATTGCCTGTGCGCATATAGATTTATAAATCTCCTTCATGCTTACAATGATCGGTTCGTATCACTCAGAGACAAGTCTACATAGTTTACATCATTTCTCGATGCAACAAATGAAGCATAAAATATTAAGCGCAGTAAAAAAAATAAAATGAATATATAATCCGAAAATTAATGGCAAGGATAATTTTTATATACATTTTATAAAATTGCTTCGTTGTAAATATACAATGTAGATTATTAATTTTATTCTTCGCATAACTGCAACGTGTTAAATTGCGTACCTGATACACGTTCCTACGCTATAGTAGATTTGAATGAAAATATATAACACGTTACAATGCAGCAGCGCGTGCTGTACGTCTGGTCACTTTATTGTTGGAAGAAGTATGTTCAAGCCGCAACAGCATTTTGTTGAAAACTCGGCTCATATATATCGGGATCGGTGAGTTCCGCTCGACAAAACAAATTGCTTATACCTCCGATAGAACTTCGTCGGAAGTGTTTGGCTACATATATCGATACTTCATATGGACCGTTTGTTTAACTTCAAAAGTAGGAAAAAAGCGACTCACTTTTGAGACGGAAAACTGAGAGAAATTCCGCTTCCCGAGGGGCAAAATATAAAGGGTTGCGCACTAAGAGATGCGTTGCAAAACTTCTGGATAAATATGTCTTTATTTCAGGATATAATTTCTTGTCCGTTTATCTATAATACATGTGTGTGCAGTTGGTATAATGTGTTTTTACACAAGATAACGAAAACACATAAGTAAAATTAAAGAAAAACGCATACTTTATTTTTTCAAGAATGATGCGCTTACTTAAAAGTATACTTTTGTATAACGAGTTGAAATTTAGATTGCAAAACGCTGACAATGAGCAAGAAGCACGCGAAATTTTCTCTGCTATAGATATTTTTATATAATATAGTAATTATATATATACATGTATATATATAATTTGTATATATACATATATATAATGTAAAATAATGTAAAATTTAATTTAATATGATAGATTACACTTACACGTGCAACAAGTAATTATAAAATATAAAATTACGCATTGTGGCGCTATATGCTATTATGCAATATAATAAAATTGCATCATTATATTAATTATTCTATATATAAAATGTGTATATAATAGCAATAGACTCCATAATCTCAAGAGAAATTCGATTTTACGTAAATTATGATTCTGTTTTCGTAAATGGCAGACTCGTCGCTTGAGAAGATAATTGAGAATAAAATTATCTCCAACGCAATTGTTGAGACGCAACGTTGCGAAAAGACAATTAAGAGTTGTTTGTAGTGCTGTAAAGAAAATTCCAATTTAAATCTAGCAAGGAAGTCTCAGTATGCTTCTCATGATTTAATTCTAAGGTTACGCAAAGTGGACACGCGAAAATTAGAATTTGAAATGTATTATTATTTACAATGATGTATTTAAACTATCCTTTTGTAATTTGAATTACTATTAATTATTATGGTCACATATTAAATATTATATTATATTTTACAAATGCGATTTTGGCGATATATTATATTATAATATGTAATAATTAAGCATTAATAACTCGTGGCAATATATTAATAATGTGAAATTTAATTAGCAGAATGCTCAATACTTGCCACGAATAATTTTAGGTTATTCAAAATTTAATAGTATGGGCGACGTTAACAATAAACGGTTATGACACTACTCAATTTTGTTTAATATTTTAGTCGCGACAGAATCTAATTACATGCATACATATATATATTTTATATATTTAAGTTAGGAGATATTTAAATAAATATATTTTTAAATTTTTATATTTTTCAACTTCCAATCATGTTTCACTAGAAGATTTTTGCATCAATTTTCGCAGATAAATTGTTGAAATACATTTACATATATGTAGGTAGACACACGTTATTGCATTTTATCGGAAATATGCTTGAAAATTTGCACCGGGATGAAGATCACAAAAAATGATAACAATGCATTGGAGGCTTGTCACATTCCTGTACACGTATATAAAAGAGGTAGAATTTTATATCGCCCATTTTCAAAAGCTTGGAGAATTAAGCTATCTTCGTCTCCCATCCACCGTCTTTACAACATTCTTGTCTCGCTCTTAGCACGCTTTAAATACACATGCGAATGCTTAAATTTCCGAAAATGGATAAAGCGTATAATTTATGAATAAATTAATATCTTAAATATGTAAAAAAGAAGATGTTAAACTTTGAAGTCTTTCAATTTTAAAATCATATTAGTAATGATTAAATATACATATATTAATTCATATATTCACAATAATATATAATATATATTATTCATATATATTTAATAATATATAATATATAATTCTCTTTGACAAAGCATATATATAATAATACATAATTACAAATCAGAATATATTTATATTAGCACATGTATGTGCAATAATATTTTTTTATTCCATTTATTCTACATATATGAATATATTGTATATATATTTAGCAATTTAGAAAAAATCAAAGTTTTCATCATATACGCTTAATTTCATTTTTGTTTTTTTTCTAATAATTCAGCAACGATACATGTGCATCCATTCAAAATTAACCACGTGCTTCATACAAATGTTTTTCCTCGCAAAGTACATACTTCAACTGCTAAACATTGACCTTTTCTCGCTGGATCGTCTAAATTTTCCGAGGCAACCAACCGCGCAAAAATGTACACAAGCGCGTGAAGGACAGGAGTAAATGGACAAGTCTGGGGTGGAATGACTTCCCGTTCTCTCGGTGTGGAGGCATTTGTACCGTCGACGCGAAAACGCGCGCGCGCCTCGTAATAAACATGCCAGTGGACGGACTGACTGATGATACCGTTCACCGGTAGATCTATGTTATTGGTTACCTCTCCCGATACCGATGAACCATTGAACACGGCGAGAGAAGGCATCCGTTGTGCCCAAAACTAACGGCAGTAATTATCGCGGTCCCTTTTCTTCCTATCGTAACTCTTCCTTCCGATCTTTCCGGTTTCACGCACGCCCGCACATCGGAAATATAAAACTTATTTTGCCCTATATTTCCCCGTTAGATAAAGAAATTAACCACATGGACAATCATCATGCGAGAAATATGTAATTTAATTTTGTTGTTTAAATTGAATTTAATTGTATAAATTAATTTATTATAAAATTAAACTATTATAAAATTAATTTATTATAAAATTAAACTTCTTAATTATTTTGTAAAATTGATTTTTTTATAATACATGTTTCTCTTATTTGAGTTGATTTCATAATAGAATATTAATTTTGTAATAAAATTTTATAATATAATTCTATTCTCAAATTAATCATAATTTTCGTTTGATGCACACAGATGTTACCTCCTTTTATTCGCTTTGACATTTTTTAAATATGTCGCACATCGCTTTTGAAAATGTGTCGAAAATGTCGCACGAGAAAAATTATAGATACGCAAAATATAAATTATATACGTAATATCAAATACGTCACACGCTATTGGTTGGTAGACTTGCACTTTACATAAATGAAAACGCACGAGCTACATAGTTTCAGAACATTCCGTCGGTTGAGATGTTAGCGGGACGTGTGTAAATAACCCTTTGATCTTCGTTTACATGGCGTGGTACGAAGCGTGTCGAAACGCGTGTTGGATGGTCCCTCACTCATGATACGTATTTAATGTTAAATGCGGTCGTTTGATACTAATCCCCTTATTAATGTCGATTGCGTATCCAATATGCAACAGATACTAAAGTAAAATCAAATTGTTGTAATTAACATTAAATACCCACCGATCAATCTGCGTAATTGCTACTACTTTTTATGTTACTAAAATCAAATTATATTACAATACACATTATGAGTTTATAAAATAATTGATATTACAATTAAATATATTTTTGCAACGAGATATCTCGATCGTAACAAAAGGTATTGCGTTAAAATATGTTGCGTAAAATGTGATGTTTGCGAAATATATAAATCTTTCAGTGATGTCACGTGCTTAAATTCAGGATGTAAAAGAGTCTAGAAATATTGAAGGAATTTGCAAAGAGGAGTTGGCGAAGTCCATTTCCTGAGCAGAGAAGCCACTGCTTGGCATAAATCTTTCCACGCATATCAACTATTTATCTTTGAAATACGTTGGCTAGCGACACGGTAACCGTACGATTCGCGTGCTTTTTCAATCGCAATCACCACAAGTATAGCATATTATTATCATATTCATGTAGTACGATGTTTTCTTACCAGAAATTCCATGATTCATAATTCTAATCACACCGTATTAATCTTCATCCCTGTCTCTTACATTTATTAGATTCAAAATTGGAAATATATAATTATTATGAAATATTATTTTCTAAAAAAAAGCATATTTTTTGTATGATTTTGTATACTAGTATTGCAAAATTGTCAACAACGTTTGATGTGTTGTAATATTATAATAAATTTGGAATCAAAGTGGGATATAATGCAAACGCGGAATGCGCATCGTAAATTGTCAAAATACTTTGACTGTGTATTTGTGGATGATATATAATTTCAACGTAGCATCAGGTAGCTTCGGTGCTATCACGATAACGCCGCTATGACAATTGAAATTGTTATCGGTGTTACCGCATTGTATCATGTTGTCTGTCAGTCTACCTGCCAGATTAACGAACAAAACAAGAAAATATCTGCTAATTGCCGTTTCGTGCAGTAACATCCTCGCGCGGGATTTTATAATATATAATAAATTTTTTATTATTTTTTCTTATTCGTTAATGACGAGTCGTCGTATCACGAATTGCCGAGTAAAAATTTTATATTTTATAAAGCGCAAGTTTATCCATGTAAAATCTCTCGACGGTTTTAGCGAAATCACTTTGCGTTTAGAAGGAAGATTTAATATTTGAAACGTAATTCATTTGGATTACGCGAATGCATTAGAACGATACTGCTGCTCGAATAACACGCTGCAAACATCCTCGCGCTAATTAAAATTGCATCGCGTGACGTTTCTCATTATCGTCATAACGTAATTGGTGTAACTGCCGTCTAAAGAGAAAAACGTTGTAACGTTGTACGAGCGGCGCGTAACCGAAATGCGTTTACCGTTTACGGCTTACCGAACGGAAATCGTATAAAAATTAATGCTTTAATCTACCGCGCGGATTTATTTTAATTCAGTCCACCGTAACTAGCTCGTTTCATTCATTCTCAATCTCGAATTCGTTCGCGTAGATCGAATTGCATCTTTCTCTCCCTCTTCTCTTTCCTGCCTTCCTTCCCACCTGTCTGCGTCACCTCGCATTCTTTTGATTATAACGCCGATTCGTCTTTCGCGCTGCGAAACGCTTAATAGAATCTACCGCGTATTCGCTATTACTGCGTTAACAAATAGAATAACTCTCGTTACTCGAATCTCGCATTTCTCGCGCATTCCAGACAAAACATGAAATCGTTATAGCGATTTGCAACGCATTTCGAAAACAGAGAACGTGCCCGTTTCTCCATCCCTTCTCCTCTCCATTTCTCTTGCATAAATCCTTCTCTCTCTCTCTCTTTCTCTCTCTCTCTTTCTCTTTCCAAAAGCGGGCTAATCTCCCTTCGTACAAACCGATTCAGTTATCCCGTGACGAACTAACGGATACTCCCGTTACTCAGCCTAAATGGATCGATATTTATTCGGGATAGAGGATTCGCGAAAGCGGATCTCTCGTTCGAATCTCTCATTCATATCAACGCGAGATGTTTCCTTTACTGGCTATGAACATTGAACAATCGGTATAAAGTGACTTATAACTTTGATATACGGCTGAATTACATTCGCATTTGATTTACGTCTCAATTTTAATTATTTCGAGCTTGTAGAGATTCATGTAAAATTTTTATTTTGTTTTATTAATGTTTTATTAATTGTGTGTGTGTGTAAATATTTTCGTAAATTTTAATATTATAATATAATAAAGTTATTTATGTAATTATAAATTATTTATTATTTAATTTTTTTTATATATTTATAACTTTTATAATAATTCTTGGTTCAATATAAAATCAATATTTTGAAATCAAAGCTCATATAATATATAATATAATATATAATATAATAACGGCTTATATTATATTTCATATGATAAAATTATATGAAATATATATACAAACTATGTACATCCCATGAAAATTTAATATAAAAAGATAATTTTATAAAAAGATAACAATTTTTTTATTAATATTTTTTCCTTCAATTATTAATTTAATTTTTCGATACGCGATCTTTTTTTTCACTTTGGTGCGTAATCTTTCTTTCATTCTATCATATCATTAAATGAGTTTCCGCATAGAAATAGTGAAAACATGATTCTAAAAACATATGGATTCGCAAAAAAAAATTCGTCGGGAGGAAAACGCGAGGAGCAAAATGCACGTGAAAATATTCAAGCTTGAGATACTATCTTTATTATCATAATTTTTTGCCAATGACGCCTAACGAACGACGCTTAGCGTGTACGATACGTGGTACGATAGATAACAGAGGGTGTCGAGCGAGACAGGTAGCCGAGTAGAAACAGGTAGGATAGATGCGTGGTGGTGAAAAGGGGCATCTGCTATATCTCTGTGTGTGTACCCAGCCTGCGGGGTGCAACTTAATGAGCTTCCTGTGTTGGTTCCGCTTTTAGCGCGTAACTCGTCTCTTGCGCATCCCTTCGCATTCCTCCACCTCCCTCTCCTTCCCCTTCCCTCTCTCCTTCCCCCCTCTCTCTTTCTCTCTTTCTCTTTAGTTCATCCATTGTATCCGTCATCATCTTCCGTCATCACGAGCATCATCACCGATGCGTATATCTCTGGAAAGGATCTCTTCGCTGGAAGCTGCATTAAGATACAATCATAGCGAGTCATGAATTAGCCGTTGTCCAGCACGAGAATCTAATTCTCGGGTTCTGAATATTGGAAGCGGACAGTAACTCGTAGAGAAAAGAATTCCTGTGTTTGTTAGTTTTATAGAATATAATTGTATAAACTTTATTGTGTTTCGTAACTTATTAGCGAAGTTAACTTTTTTATACGTAACCAATAAAAAAATATATGACAATTAAAAAATATTAGATTCGTAAATTTTATCCCACGCAAATTGTAGCTGAAGAATATACGGAAAGATTGAAAAAAATCATATCTCTCGAAAGAGAGAGATTAGTAATATTTATAATTATTCCCCTATAGTAAAAAAAGTCACAGTGATATCACAATAATATGTCACAATGAAATCACAACAAAGTCATGGTGACATGCAAATGTCTGCTTTGTCACCAGTGTGATATACATATATATATATATATATATATATATATATATATATATATAAAAGATCATTTTGTTGTATGTGTGTGTATGTGTGTGTAAATTACCTTACAACATTTTATTTAATATTACAATGATGTCATAGTGACATCACACTTGTGACAAAGCGGACATTTGCATGTCACCATGACTTTGTTGTGATTTCATTGTGACATTTAATTGTCACCGAACAATATTATCATGATATCACTGTGACTTTTTTGTTATGGGGGTTAGAATCTTAATAATTATAAATGATTTTAAATGATTATAAATTAATATTTATAATCAGTCTTTTGCAAATTAAATATTTTTCAATTAGTACAAAACGTAGTCTCGCGATTATTTGTGTAAGCGATGACAGTTTTTCTTCGTGTCAATTAGCAAATACTTTTTTTTAAAAGGAAGATAATTATTCATTACTTGTGAAGTTGTTATCTCAGATAAACTTCCCTTTCTTGTCGTCACTTTGTGTGTATTCTCTCTCGATTCGGCATTAGATTACTCACGCGAACATCAATTCCTCTGCGCGTTCTACCACAATCCCATCGGATCCGCTTTGTGCGGCATCTGAGAAGTAACAAATTCCCCAATTCTTCGATTCCCGTTCTCGTCATGAAACCGATTGTTCGTTATCTCACGAACCGAGGAAATCATGTATCGATTCTTGTCGGGTTACAAGTGTTGTTCGCACAGTTTCCTTTCCTCCTCATGTATCTTCTAATTTTGCTGGTCGCCTTCCTTACTTTGGGCACATTTTTTTTATTACTTGTTTTCTCGATATATCTCACATATGTCACACACACACACACACACACACACACACACACACACACACACACACACACACACACACACACACACACACACACACACACACACACACACACGTACAACTTCTTTTATAATATTTTAATTTTTTTTAAACTTAAGTTATATTTTTATTATCTTAAAACAGTATCATGAACTTTATTTCTAGTTTGATTTTTTATTGAATGTGTTCTTTTCAAGCCACTGTCTTTTATGAAGAAATAAAAAGAACAAATATAAAAAAAATATGATTATTAAAAAAAAACAAATATTATATTTTACTTATTTGTATATTTTTTCTATATGTGAGAACAAATCAATATTTTTTTTCCTTTCATTTTGTTACAATTTATATGGATTTATATGAATTTATACGATTATGCTTTTATTTATTTAAATTTATAAAAGCAAAATTAGATTTTTTGTTTAAGTTTAAATTTCCCAAAAAGGAATTGCTAAAGAAATTAATTTAGGGTAAAAATTAACTCAAGAAAAGTATTAATTTATATAAGTATAATATTATAAATATCAAATGCTACAAATTTACATTAATTAATTACACTAATATAGACAGATAGCTACAGAATAACTGTAGAATAATTGGTACAACATTAAAAAATATATTATTAAAATATCTGTAAAATATCGGTTAAAATATCAATAAATTTTTTGTAAAATTTAGTTATTTTCCTACATGTGGAAGATCTCGAAGAATACGAGAGGTGCATATAGTCGCGACTATATTTATCGCGAAATCCTTTTGTTTGCCGGGCAAATACATAACTAGACGTTATGCGCCTACATGTACGTTCTTTTCTCATTCTGCTACTAATTCTCCACGAGGGCTATCATCTCGTTTCTCTCGCGTTACAAATCCATCACGACGTATTATGGGGAATCAGCGATTCACACACACACACACACACACACACACACACACACACACACACACACACACACACAAAATGTCACTCGACGTTTGAATGTCACCGAACGCTATTGCCGGAGTGATCTCGTGTTGGGAGCAGGAAGAGATGGCCGGATATATCTATATGCAACATCCTGTATTACGCAAAGTGCGACGCCGATTTATCGCCTTTTTACGAATGTAATCTTTTTTTTCTCTTACTTCTTACTTTTTTTTTCTCATTTCTTCGAATGACTCGATTTATCATTACATAATTTTGATTGTTGTGCAGAAGTTGCTCGATACAAACGCGAGCAAAAATTAAATCATCGATTATGTTTTAGACTATGGATAATAATATTAAAGGAAGTTTTATTCTAACATTGTTTACATTGCTCATTTATGTATCGTGAGAATCTATTAGCTTTACAAAATTATCAAAAATAATAAAATTTTAAAAAGTCTCTTTGTATATAATATTATTCAATACTATTCAATAACAGTATATCACGAATGGAAGATTATATATATCATAAATGAGACGCAAATCTTTTCGTGTTAACATCCCTCCCTCGCTTGACTAGCTAATAAGCACTCGTGTATTATGCTCGCATTTGTCCGCATATTTTATTTTCTATGGCTTGATTTAACAGCTGGGAGAATACAGATGTAAGTGAATGTCGTTTCTTTTCCAACTGATGTTTCGATATTTTTCGCGAAGTTGCTATTCCTGAGATTGCTACACGCGATAGAAGAACCCGCGGAAGATGTAACTCGGAGGTAAACGAAAACTGCAGCATCGTATGCAAGCGGGTCGCATCTCGGGATGCGGGATGAGTCACGGTTCCTCCTAACTTTGCAGACAGTTTCAACCACGATCCTTAAGTTCCATCGCGCGAGAGGCGAATTCCCTACGAAACCCATCTTAACCGTTGCTCGACGATGGCGTTACGCTCATCGATAGTCGATTGCTATTTCACGGCGTCCTTTTGCATGCCGGTATGTCACGTTAACACGTAAGGAACCTAGAGCGAGCGAGACAAAGAGAGAGAGAGAGAGAAGAAGAGAGGAAGGAGGCTGGAAAAGCAATTCGAGTTTCTCACATCTTCTCGCTCGTCATTACGTCGACACCGGCCGCTTCCTCTCGTGTCGCCTCAAGCGATGGTCAACCGCATATGAATGGCATGATGTAAGGTTTGACAAGTACGTATTACCTACTCTAGCAAGATGAGGGTAGTTAGTGGAAAAGTGGAACGATTTCTCGACGATTGTGGAGATATATATATAATATATCTGTTTCTATAATAAAAAGTCACTTTCAAATATTGGTTGAGCCATATGAACATATTTTCTTCTCATTAAAAGAATTTTAAGTTTTTTAGTGAAACGCACAAGTATATTTTACACGTATGCTGATAAAAATAAATATTACTTATCCGCAAAAGCGAAGACATTTTTAAGAAAATTAATAGATGTTTTATATTCGCGAATAAGAGCGATTCTAATTCCCTGCGCGCATGTAAAATATAAGTAAATACCTGCTGTAAAAATATTATGTGCAAGAGTGAAAATTCACCGTTAATGAGCTCGGCATTATTCTTTAATATGACATTTAATCCGACAGAAATAGCGCTAGTAAAGTTGCAACGTCAATCAAAAGATGAAATATTTGTGTTTACTGCCACGAGCCACGAGTATCTTTGTAATAAACTAATGTATAAGCAAAACAATTTAAATCTGATGTATTTTATAGAATGTAGGTATATATCACCGGCACGACTTGTCACGGTTTGTTCAGCAGACGACACGGAAACCGAAACGAAGAGATGACCCGCTGACAAAAGTTAGATACTAAAAGATAGTAAATTAAGTTTAACAGGATAGGAGGAGGGGGAGCGGGAGGGAATGAAGAGGCACCGACTCCGGAAAAGCTGGCGAACCTAGACGGACCTATAACTTCTTTTACAGGAACTTCAGTGGCAATCCTTGTAACATAATTAGTAAAGTAGCTCGCGCAGCGATATCGTGAGGGAATATTTATTTTAAACTCAGAAGGAGGAGGAGTAATAGGGAGGGAAAAAGTTGGCCGACAAGTTCGCTGGAGTGTGGAGAGAAATTTAGAGATCGTGAGTTTGACAGCGGGGCCAAAATTCATTTGAATAGAATATTTGTCGCGTAATATTGTAGCGTATATTTTATTATATCTATGCATTATACATATACAGTGACGTTATCGAGATTTGTTTTAATTCCCGAATTTTTCGCGATATTTGTCAGTTGACAATTTCAACATTTGACAGCAATAATATAACGTGAAGCGAATACAATTATTATAGTCGTTTAATCCGGTCACATACCTTTTTGGCGAGATTCGTTTAGCACCTGTGAAATATTTTATTACTGCGTATATACATGTAATTTCAGATATATTGTGAGCGGATTTTATTACATATTTCTTTCGAAATAATATGCTGTTGATCTGTTTAATTTACAAAAAAATTAAATGATGCACATTTCGATGATAAAAATAAAATTGAGATAAACGTAAAACTGAGAAACAAAACTAGTATATTATATAACATTTATACAATATTATTAAAAAAATCATCATATAAAAAATTAATTTTTATCATCTTTTATTTATTTTTTTTCTATTAAGTATATTTTTATGCTAGATATAGAAGTAAAACTCCATTTTATTTATCGAAATAAATGTATGTATTTTTTAAATCAATGTTTATAACGGATTTTTAAGTTTTATGTGTCTATTTTTTGAATCATAAAATCAATTTATAATAAACTTTCAAACATGGATATTTAAGACTATGAATAATAAGACTATGAATATTCTCGAAACGAGAAACGCGCGAAAATAAAAATTATGTATTATCGAGTTTATTATAATCGAAGTTGTGTGATACCGGGATATATTTAACTTTGTACGCGATATGGTAACATCATGTATTTTTTGCTGTCGCAAACTTTTATTATGCACATTGGATGAGAGAGTATCATGACAATCTCATGCATCCTTCTGTTATAAGTCACAAAGAACATCAATAATGAGATGTTATAATTACCGTAATTATATTGAATCCATTATTGCCAGCGTAATGCATAGTTAGCGAAGAAATTTAATATGCCATAGAGTAGATTTCAGTTGTTGCAGTACTATAAGACGCCGTGTGGTTATTGTATAGAAGTTTGTCAGACATGGAATTCGATACCGAAAATACTATAAATAGATAGAATCGCGCTCACACGTGCAAGGAATCGTTATCTTACTTAATTGTCAGGTGATGAATAAAATGTTGTATCAAGATATATACAGTAATATCGTTAATCGAAAGTTTAATTGTTAAAATAATTATTTGTTACAAAAAATAAAATAATACGATAAACATAATTATAATATTATAATTAGTATTGATTTTTTTTCATTATCGAGACTGATTCAAGTTAAAATAAAAGAATGATACTAGAATTCTAGCACATCCCAGGACTTATTATTCTGTCATCTTTAAAAAGTTATGGGTTCTTTTACAAGGTTAAATCTAAGCTGAGGAAGATACGGCAAATTACAAGATTCGCATTAAACTTTTTTGCAACTTATATCGTCGTGATAAGCGTGTATTAAGTAGCGATAAGCCAACGTAGTTTCGAAAATCCTTCGAATAATCTCGAGAACCCCTGTCACACTGCAGCACCTTATCAATAATCAATCGTTCTTTTTGGTCGCGTTAAGGAAAGTTTCGCGATCGTCCACGGAAAAGGAAAAATAGAGAAACGAAGTGAAATACAAGGGAATGACGGAAACTGCAATTTTTTATTGTTAGGTCAAGTCGGGTGAACGGATGAATACGCTATGAAAGTTTTCGGTGTTCATCTCTTTGTATCGGAAATGTGAAATTTTATTGAGAAGAGAAAGCCTTTTTTCAACTAAGTGATATACATCACCTTCGATGAGAAAGGAATCGATGAATCTCCCATTCATGAATGTCGAGAGGATGATTGATCAAATTTCTTTGTTACGAAACGCGAAACCATTTTCAATGTTTGAGGAATGCATTTATCATTGTTTCATTCGCGATTCAAGAATTCGGTATCTTTATAATTAGCGATTGAAATCGAATATTTATTAAGATTAATCAGTACGCTTTGCCAACTCTGTTGTAATTTTAGTACTTGGGAAATTAAATCCTGCAATTTTTTTTAATGTAATGATTTTATATCATTTCTTTAAACATTATCCGATGTACATATATGTATTGAAAATGTATTCAATCTTACTCGGCATTTACATTTTTTAGACAGCTATTAATCGAAAGTTTTATTGAAATGTTTTACGATATTGCTACTTCCATCATCCAATTCACATGCTAATGTATGGATTACTTTAGAACGATAATCCTTAATAGACGCATTATAGATGATTAATGTATTCGCGTTTCTCACGTCGATATTTGATTTCCTAGATAGCTTTACTAGGTTCAGCATTACGTATAGCTTTACAACGTTTCAGCGCTTTGCCAAACACGACGTGTGAATTACTCTAATGGATTCACATATAACGTTTGTAGATGTAAAGATGCGATATTATCTACCAAAAGATAAATCAAATCGAATTAATACATGGATTATCAAATTAACTAGATTTTTTTACCGCGTGATAAGTGTGCGCGTTATAAGAATACATACGTTTACGTATGTAAAATGTATAGATGTGAAATAAATGAAAAAAAAATAATTTTCGTGCATCAAAGTATTAGAATAACGAAGGAATGACTAAAAAATGCTGTCTTATAATTTTCAGCTATTAATAATTATAATTAAAGCTTATAAAAGCCTTCATGAATAAATCTTGAAAATATGTGAATACAAAGATGTACAAAGATGTGAATATTATTAGATGGATTTTTTCTGATTTATTTTTTTTAAAAGAAATTATATATATACTTTCTGTACTTTTGTCATTTTACTTTTGCTCTGTATAATTAGATACTCCAGAAAATATAAAGTTTGGAAAGGATGATTATATAATTACTGAAAGAACAAGAAATATGAAATTTGGAATTATAGTCTAATAATATTCATACTCTTTCATACATGTTCTCTCACATAGCTGCATTCAAAATTTTTTTCTAAACATAGTCCTTGTTTTATGCTTTTATTAATTATTAATGTTTAGATTTAATCGTAAACAAAATTCATGTTTGGATAAAATGTAAAGCAGATGCCCTTAAAAGCGAAGCTATTTACTTCACGCGCAAATCTAAACCGATATTCTTGATTGCTAGCTCGGATATTAAAAGAGGATAAACCCTCGCGGGCGGAAAAGATCCGGCGATCCTCTTGTAACAAAGAACTTTGAATATTTACTTCTTTTCGGGTTGAGATACATGGAGAAGAAACGGACCACCCGCAAATCCGGTGAGAAGATTAGCTGTATGCAAAAGAGCACGGACGGGAGGAGCTGACAGGAGGAGAATTGTATTCGTTAAGTGCACGTGAGAATTGTATCGAGAAAAGCGAAACGCGTAAAAGAAAAAAGAAGTAGGAGCCGAAATAAAAGGTACGCTATGGAAACGTGTAATAGTTCCGGCGGGGCGAATCTGATGAAACGAATGGGTAGGTGGCTTTTATTTCTTCTCGCGTGCTTCTAAAAATCGAAAGTGCTAAAACATGTGGATAAGGAAGAAAAGGAAAGAGAGAGAAAAAAGGAAATACTAGCTAAAAGCGAGAAAGCGAAAGACGAGAAGCCGAAAGTTACCCTCCGATTTTGAGATCTTCGAGTTCTTTTTTCAACAGGAGAAATCTTGCTATCGCTAATATCACTAATGTAAAACTTGCCAGAAATGAAATTGAAGAATTTGAAACTTAATTAATAGGATTTGCAATCTTCCATATACATATATATATATATATATATATATATATATATATATATATAATTATAATTACATAATGGATAATATTTTATAGTATATATATAAATATTTTTTATACTTCTGTAATTTTATTATTAGATAAAAACTTTTATTTATTTTACCTAAAAATTTCACGCGCGCTTTAGACCCTAGAAGTTACCAAAGAAGTTAACGAAAGAATTCTTCTTTTATACATTTCTAATAAAAGAAGAAGAAGGAGAAAACAATCATGCAATTTTCTGCATTTAAATATTTTCACATAAATATGTGTATCGATAATTTCTAATTTTCAATTTTTTTTATACAGGAAACAATTGTTCTTATAATTGTTTGGAAAAAAAATTATTTTCAAAGTTAGCATTTCTTACTATCACTATTAATTTAATAATCAATCTGTACAATCGTACAGATTGATTTTTATATCTGATAAATTTTGTATCTGATTGTTTCTTCGATGAAATGTATAACAAATATATTAATAAATGTATAATGTTCAATTAATTACCGTGAATAATCATACTTTAATTACTGTAATATTATGCGTGCCATTAAACGCGTGCTTTCAAGTAAATTACACATCCTTCAATTTTCCTTCAATTTTCAAACCATCGGATGCGAATGGATATGCTTGATTACTTATCGGAAGGAAATAGTTAACTATGCTTGCGCAAGGAACAAAGTTTCGTGAAATCAAAGGATCTTTTGATATCCTAAAACCGCCCACTGATTCTCGTAGAGGCACAATACACGATTTTACCTTCACATTTATGATCATATACATATACGTCACTTATTCTTATAGAATTCGTTGTTTCAAAGTGTGTAATACCAAACGGATATTAAACCAGCTTCCATATAAAGAGGCAAAGAGAGAGAAAGAAAGAGAGCTTACTATATTAACTTGTCGTTTAACTCGAACATGTATATATGACAGCAGAATTTTTGATGAATTTTTGATGAAAGGGTGAAGACCGAGGGGTCATAAAGGGCAAACTCGAGCGCGAGCAAAATTTCCATTTGACTATTGGACTGTGGTTGTTTGGTATATAACATACCCATCTACGTACCTACATATGAACGTACGCACGTGTGTCCCCGAGACGCGGCATGTGCGTATCGCGAGAGGATACGGAAAGGATGGAGGGAGTCTACCTATTGCCGTCCGGGAGTATTATTACGGCAGTAGTCGGTGGGAAGAGGATGGCGACGGGCAAACGTGGGATATATCAACGGGGTTGGCATTTATGTGGCGACCAACTGTCGAGTTAATATTCACGCGATTCGGAGCTGCCTCTCCCGTTCCTCCTCTTTTCCTCTTTTCCAACCTCGCATCTCGAGCACGCGTCGACGAAGTCGCGAAATTCTCGATTCCGACCTCCAATCTCTCTTTTCGCTTACCTCTCGCTATCTTGTCGCGCTAGTCTTCTCTATATGGTATCTTTGAATGTCTTTCGCTTGCGAGATTTTATATTGTGATAAAAATTATAATGTAATTATAATGTAATTATAATTATATGATTCTTTATACAAATCTGAAATTTTTAAAATTTTAGAAAGATCTCTAGATAAAAAAATCTAACTATGACAAATAAATTAGTCACGTGAATTCAAATAAAATCGATATAAATTATATATTATAATATCGATGTCGTGACACATATATTCTTTTTATTAAAACAATTTTCCGGAGCGTTTCGAGGTCATTATTTGATTATGATATTTTTCACACATTTGATAATTTCTTTTTCATATTCATAGACAATAATTTACAAGTATTATAAGAAATAAATAAAATGTTAATGATTAAAAACAAGAAGAAATCATAATATATAAATATATAACAAAAATTTATAATGAAGAGATCTATCGAATTTCTTGATTCAGATTGTTATCGAATTTTATAATATTTTATAAATATAATTTAATAATTTTGTTTCATTTATTAGCCATTAAGCTAAAACTTTTAATATGTATTGTTTCTGCAAAAAGTCAAGTTTCGCTTTATTTCACAATTCTCGTTGCAGTACGTATGGTGTATGGCTTACCCTATGGCATGGCATCGCAGAACGTCGCACTGTGCGTCCTTATCGCCGTCTTTCTCCACGTCAGTCTCGGTAAGACTTGAATATATTGCTCTCAGGAAGGTAAGTATCTTCGCGATGTGGATTCTTTGAAAAATAGGAAAAAAAGCATCGGTCGGGAGTTACGGGAGAGGAGAAGCAAAAGTTACGAGTTTTTAATCCGCACGGAGAATCACAGAATTCCTCCTTTTTCCCCGTCTCCGATCGCCACGACAGTATCGTGCCCGTTACTTTTGCGCCGCCTTTCTTTGCTCCAGTTTCGGTAAGAATCAAATGGAATCTTTCCGGAGACATCGCTATCGGTAGCCTCGCGTTTCCGCGAAAGCTTAAAAAGGATCCTTGCTTAAAAAGAAGCAGGAATTGCAAAGTGGTACAAGCCGCCGACTTTTCTCCAACTTTGAGAGAAATGTTTCATACTTTATTGTACATTTATTTATTTTTGATTCATCGTGTGATCAAATATATAAATTGCGAAATCTTTTAGGGGAGGGAAATAATAATTTAATTTCGAGCTTGAAGAAAAATCTAAAATATGCGCTAAAAATTAAATTGAATTCGCGAATATGAGGAAATTAAAGACTCTGTCCTTTATTAAAATAAAACTCATTTAGGAGATACCGGATGATTTTTATAAAAAGACTCCTATTTTATTGTATATTTATTTATTTATTATTGTTATTGATTTATCGCGTGATCAAATATACAAATTGTGAAATCTTATAGGGAAAGGATTTAATAATTTAATATCCTTGAAGAAAAATCTAAAATATGCGCTAAAAATTAATTAATCAATCGAATTCGCGAATGTGAGAAAATTAAAGACACTGTTGTTCTCTGTTAAAATAAAACTTATTTAGGAGATACTGGATGTTTATGAAAAAAATATAAGAAATACATAAATAACAATTTATGTATTAATTATGTAAATTTTGAGGATTTCAACTTTCTTATTATTGAATCTTTTCAAGTTTTCCATTTTATTCGATATTTGTGTCAGGTTGATTTCTCATTACATAAAAAGATACGAATCTCAATGCATGAATCGTCGAACACTCGACTTGCATGTACGGACTAACAAAAATGCTATCCGGTCTTCGCGGTAGCTTTTCCGCGCGATAGATCATGATAGATGATGATTACTTCACAAGTCAGCGAACTTTCGCTCGACCGTGTTCCACGTGATTAATAAACACCCCGTTTCTCGCAAAACTTTCTCCCCTTTCCTTCATATTCGCGTGTTTGCTTCGAGAAGTTAACCGGGAAGGATATAGGAAGAATACATCTTCTTTTTTGTCTATTAGATTCCATTTTGTTATTGCGAAGATGATCAATGCGCGATTTCTGCGTGAAACATAAATATGTCGCACATCGAGTTAACATGTTGCCACGTGAGGGGAATATTATTTGATATAACACTGGTAGCTAAGAAATTTATAAGGGTTCGACGTGGTCAATAAGCACCCTATTTTACATATTGACTTTTTACGTAATACAATATGTGAATCATTGATCATTTTTTAGGAAACTTAGAATTTAATAATAAAATGAAAGAAAGAAACGGAACGCAAAAAAGGATATATAAAAAAATTATCGAATTTATTACAAAATTATTTATTAATTTATTAATTAACAAATCATTGATTTTGAGGTCATACATTCTTCCATTTCTATATAAAAAAGGATACATATACTTGAAAAATGTAAAGATTTTCTAAAATCTTTTAATTGTGATTAATAAGATTTCTTCGTACTATCAATGTTTTTGAGAATATAATATTTTTTAACTTAATTGTCTCATTTAATTAAAATATTTAATGCGCCTCGTTCTACATGTACATATGTTTTATATGTAATAACGAATTAAAAAAAGAATATAAACTAATTTGTGTTTATTGTATCAACAGCTAAAAACATATTTTTATTTTTTCAAAAACTAATTTTTGCTAAAAATTAAAATTTCCCCAATTATCTCATATATTATGCTGGACACTAGTCAGTGATATATCAAATATATGTAACACAGAAAGAATCATGATTATCGCGAGGTGAGATGTGGTCGGCCGGTCGCTCGTTACGTGCATAAATAACGCGGCGATCTGGATTAAATTTTGCGCTCGCGCACGCGGCGCAAAAAGATGACGGGCATTCGGCATCCATTCCCGAAATTCCCTCTAATGCGCCGTTCATATATCATATTCGTATCGGCGGCAAGTTGGTGGCTGAGAGGGCTAATTAAGGATTAACTTTATGGATCGTTAGCCATAATCGTTAGCGCATATAATCGTTAATTGCATAATTCAGGTCAAACACCGCCTAAATCTGAGGTCCTGCCCGAATTTCTGGCGCTCCTGGAAAATCACACGGTCACTCAAGGTCGCGACGTCTTCTTCACCTGCGTCGTTAATCATCTTCAGTCTTATAAGGTAAATGTACTCGTACTGTTCGCGCGCGTGTAATTATGTAGTCGATTAGGGATCGTTTGAAATAACTAGTAATGTGACCCACAATAAATTTTATTTTTGCAAAATATACTGGATTTTACTATAGGTAAAAAAAATAATCGAATCGAATTACATATTCCATTGCCAGTTATTAAACGCAAAAATGTCTATCTCCGTTAATTTGATTGCGAAATGATATGTTGTCAAGTGCTTCAAATAAAAATGTCATAACACAAGAAAATAGCAACACGCGATAATGCGATAAGAAATATTTTTTAATAGATAATTGAGAGAGAAGAGTAAAACCGTGGGAACAAAATTAATATTTTATTAAAATTACTAAGCTCTTTCATGAATTATAATTGCATTCTTTCATTTTTAAACAAAATTCACATTGAATATTTTAAAAATGTGAATTTTTTATTTTAACTCATGCGAAAACTATTTTATCCATCAGTTTTATCGAACACTGTCATTTATATTGTATGTTACGCGCGCGGTAGAAAAGGCCGATTCGTATATAGAGAGATAACTTAGTTCTTGTAAAAATGTCACAAGTATTCTTCGACAAGTATTTTCAACCCCTAAGAGAGAAGCCGCGAGCGACGCCACAAACGTCAAGATGTTTTCCTTGGATTTGAATAGCGAAACAATGCAAATCAAGCGGAACCATTGAGTATTCGATGTATTTTCCAAAGACAAGAAAGGCAACAGAACGTATTGTCGAAACTATAGGATGTAGGAAATAGACTGCGCATATCAAATAAATTTTATTCCAAAATTAGAAAAAAAAACACAGCTTTAGGAAGTCTGTTTTTTCCTTTCAAATGTAAGAATGGAAGGAATTATAAAGACATGTGGGAGTTGTAGACATATAAATAGACTGTCAATTTAACACATCTAACAGAAATCAAATTAAATATACATTTCATAACATACATTTTATAATATGCATTTTATTTCATAATGTTATATGTGCATAATCCGCTTATCTTTAGGCGTTGTAATTATTTATAGGTATTTTTTTATTTTAATAATAATCATATTTATAACAAGTAGCATTAGCTGTATGATTATAAATATCATAGATAATATAATTAATTTTAAAAATTTATTTCAAAATTCGATTTCATCATAAAACCAAATTTTTAAAAGAATTTGCAACACATAGGAATAAATCCACGAAAAAATAATATTATGTGTACTTGTTTATATTAATAATACATTTTAATATATACATATATATAAACTCTCTCTTTTTCCATATATATAATAGTTTAGAATTTTTCGTATCGATTAAACTAGCTATTTATACAACCTTCCTTTCTTTATATTTGAATTACAATAATTACAGCAACCTTCTCAAATAAACAAGATGATATAAATAAATAAAATAAAAACGAGGATAAAAATTAATAATGATATATTCAAATAATGATAAATCTTTCGGCGAAACTAAATTCTATTTTTCCTTGGCGCATCATTCGTCACTAACTTTCAATTTTTAACTTTGAATATCTTCGTATTTAAATCTCAGATTAAAATTCTATTAAAGTAAAGTCCACTTGAAATTAGTTATAGATTTCAGATTTCTTGTCTATTTGCTCTTCCACGAAGCTTGGTTTATGAAGAAAGCCCTTTATTTTCAACCGTTGATTACTCGAGAACTACCTCTTTTTTATTGAAGAAACTCACGTTCAAATTAAATGAAGAATTTATCACTATAACCATGAGATCCTTATAATTTCGCGCGTCTTTCAATATTTCTTTGTTTTATTGAATATTATCTAATTTAACTATCAACAATTTGCAAGTTTTTCGCGATTCTGCCAGTTTATCGATCATAATTTAATACGGAAACGGTCTCTCTGTATTTATAGTCACTCACATGCAATCACTCATCAGTCTGTGTTTTCGCGTGTGTAAAAGGTGTTCGGTTGTATATACTAGAGTCCAGGGAATCCCTTTTGGGACAGACGCGACGAGTAATTCACTTTCAAGAAGAAGTCTAAGTTTGATTGCGCGCTCAGATAGCGACAATCTTTCTATCACATTTCTAACGCTGTCGGAGCGTGCTTGCGTTAAAGGAAAGGATGGAGGAGAGATGTCTTGTCGCTCGCGGCTGTGCTCCGAAGAGTTTACCTCTTCTGTCTCTCTCTTTCTCTCCGGAAAGAGAAAGGAAACGACGGAAGAAAGAACATAAATCAGATCCGCTAATATAATGTCGGTGAATAGCCCTGATTTTTGCCACCGAACACCTTCTCATGTTCCTCGCGCAATTGCATCGTTGTGCTGACTTTGCGACATCGTTTATGTGCACCTTACGCACTTCAGCAAAATGACGATTAGATGAAAAACTGTGCAAATAATATTTTTTCCTCGTATATGTAATTATCAGTGTCGAATTTAAATTCGTGCCTCTATAACACATTACATCGTTTAGTATAAAATAAAAAAAAAATTTCTCTTTGATAAATGATAGTGATGACAACATTTAAATTATTTTCATTAACAGTAAATTACTCGTATATGAAACTCTTCAAACTGTAGCTTGAGTAGCTTATGTGTGTAAAAATCCAGACCTGACAACTGTCACACGCGAGACGAAAATCGCGGAAAAAGATAAAGTCCGAATTGCGCTGCAAAAAATCTAACGACTTTTTGTGCATTCATTTGTATACATTTTTTATATGCCATTTGCAATGTATTTATCTGTATGTTTTTCTGTTAGAGTTTCGGAAGTTTTAATATCAATTTCGTTAAAATTTCCGATAAATGATTCTGATAACCTAACCCGTTTACCATCTATCTCGTTTCACATTCCATCTCGTTTAGATATATTGTTGACGTAGAGAAACCTCGCGCACACGCAAAATATTATATTTTTGCACTCTCCGTTTTGTTTAATCAATCTACATTTTTCGTGATTTTATTTTTATGCGATACATAGATATTTTATCTTCCATATCGAAAAGATATATTTACGCGATTTAATCGCTTATTCATAAAATAAAATTTGCCACGTAGACAAAAATACACATATATACTTGCCGTCGAAATCTGTTTAATTTGACAGCCGTCTGTGTCGTCGCGTTACTCGTATCCATGTCTCGTGTATCCCGTAACATCTAATCTCAGAAATTTAACCCTTTACAGTCCTATGTAGCGTGCAGCCGTACCTAAAGCTTCAGGTGTCTCTCCACGGGAATTCAAGCCGTGCAATTAAATGTGAATTGAGTTACGTCAGTAAAATTTGTTTCGAATTAATCGAGAAATATATCTGCCTTTTTTAAATATAGAATTAAAAAAATAGAGCTAATGAGAATCTTTTCTTAGAAATCTGTGCAAATGCGGATAAATCTATAATATTTGAGAAAAATAAGAAATCCCGCACATTTTACACATATACATATATACATATAAACATATATTTACATATATACATATTTATATATATATATATATATATATATATATATATATATACATATCAATATATAATTGAACTAATATAATCATCTAACACCATCGCAAATGCAATACTCCGAGTATACTATTATAGATCTATAGTCGCGCGAGTCAGATCCCATATTGAATGTCTATAAGGACACCTGCCAATTACTCTTGGTCCACGAAGGATCATCCCTCGGGGGAAGGAGATTCAGACCGCGACAAAAGCGTGTATGTATTTCCAACAGGTAGATCGCGATATCCTTTCACGCGCATTTATGCGCATCTTAAATTCTGTCGCTGATCGAAACGCGGCAACGCGAGCTTTTGTTCGTGGTTTAAAAGCCTTTTCATTCGCTCCATGGCTTCACCATCGTCTGAAATATGACAGATCGAGCTATCGACCGGGCGCGAAAGAGGAGGAACCTAGAGAAGGGCGATGTAAACCCAAGCGGAATTTAAGAGTGCAAAGCCCCAACGTCGCGTCACCGACCGGTATGAATACCGATAAGCGCCTTTCGCGAGTACCGCGATGCTTTTTAAGCACCGCATCCGGTACTAATGAAGGGTGCTCGTTCTTCTCGCGTAAAGTGACCCGATCTTTTCCCCGTGCTCGCGCTCCTTTCTGTAAAATACAACTCTCTGCGCGAAAAAAAACAAAATTCTTTTTTTTTTCTACAACACACGTTTCTGCGTTATTTATCTTTATGGCATCCTTTGTTGCGTTTATCCTTTTGTTGCGTTCATATAAGAAGGTATTATTATAGTGTTGTGTGGAAAAGAATTATTGATTATATAAAGCCATAGAAAAATAATGCATCACGTTTGCTTTGTACAAAATTTCAATTCATTCTTTATTTTATTTTTGCAACAGTTACATATTCACGCAGTAATTATATGTATAAAATTCCCATCATTCTCGAATTATATATAATCACTGTCGGCACAACTCGGATTTTATAAAAAATTAATTTATTGGTTTTTTTATTTAACAATCGCTTACGTACATATATGTATATTTAGCCTGTTGGATGCGTAAATATCAAACGAAAATATTATTTGACAACATTGCGAGCTAAATTAAATATATATTTTTCAACTATTGCGATTGCTAAAGATATATTTTTACATTTGAATGGGAATACGAAATATTATTTATAAAGAATGGTTGTTACAAAATATTTACAGAACGTTACAAAATATAATTTATCATACCATAATAAATTCATAGCGAATATATTGATTGTGTCGTTAAACGTTAAATAATTAATAGGCAGAATAAATCAAGAGAGATATTAGTTATAATTTCTTTAATATATGTATGGATTTTTAAAAATATTTTTTTACAATTTAATCATATGATTTATCCTATTACGAGCGAAATGAGCAATTTTGTTACGTCACGCACAGGTCGCCTGGATAAAGTCGGATTCGCGTGCGATTTTGGCCATTCACACGCATATGGTAGCGCAAAATCCACGCTTGTCCGTCACTCACAACGGCCATAACACATGGAAGCTGCACGTGACTAACGTTCAGCCGAACGACTCCGGCACGTACATGTGTCAAGTTAATACGGATCCCATGAGGAGCCAGGTCAGTAGAGCTGCTCAACATTAGAGCGACAGTCGTCCTCTATCACGTCTGCTATCACGTCGCTACCGAATGGGAGCGATGCGTTCGTCCCTTTCTATATCTAATGCAATTACAACGCATGGATGTACATATGCATGTATATACATGCGTCATGTATATACATGTGCAAAATGACTAATATTAAACGCTAATTGAAAAACGCAATATTCAAAATTCTGATCCCTGATTGCTTATTTTAAAATGATTGAAAAATTGCTCATCTTACGATTACTGCGCCGTTTATTGCCTTTTTCATCCTTCCTTGCTTCGGCACTCATTTGCGGAAATATTAATTACGAAACGATTAATTACGATTGCGCATTAATCGATAACATGATGGTCGTGTAGCACTTTGCACACTCACACTCACACTTTCATAACACTCCCGACATATACGAAACACGAATTTATTATATTAATTATATATTATATTAATTATATATTATTATATTATGAGAACAATGAAGAAATTATAATTATATGATTCACTTAATGTCTGAAAATCGTCCGATTAAATTCATCGCAACGACGGTATCATCTATCATTTACTAATAAATAATCGCTCTCGTTTTAAGACGATTACTATTTCGTAATATAAATCTGACTGAATATGTAAATTAAAGTTTATATCATAAAATATATATGATATCCAAAAATATATTGTCCAAAAATTTATCACTTTTGAATTGCGGGATAAATTTTGATCAAAAATAAATTATATAAAATATATAATTGATGATATACATTTTTATTATATAAATAAATTATTAATATTATTATTATATTATTATTAATATAATATATTAATAATATAAATAATTATATAAATTATTAATATAACTATATAAATTATATATAAAATAATATATAAATAATGCATATACATTTTATTTGAATTATTTGACTTATATATTATTATTATTTTTTTTGAGAAAATGACAGGCAAACTATATTTAAGTGAAAAAAATCAATCTTTCGCGAAGCGAATATTCGATTTCAACATACTTACATTTATAATTTTCTTATCTATAAAATCGCAATAAAATGTATAATTTCCGTTCTCTTTAAATTTTATTTTAAATAAATATATATGTGTGTGTTACAAAATATGTACTTTGATAAATAACCGTCATCGTGATAAATAACCGCTTAAGATGTCATTTAACGCGGAAATTAATTAATCAAGTGAATCGATAATTTATAATTGTAATGGTTATAACGCACGATGCCTCTCGTGTTCCTCTCGCGATCATGTCTTGACGAATAATAAGATAATACTGACATAAAGAACGCGTCACAAGAAAAACATTGTGTATAAACATAGTTAATACATTGTCGTCATAAAATATTTAAGGCGCTAACAAAATAAATGGAATATATTCATAAATTAGAATTTAATTATTCATAAATGATTCATTTTTTGTTATTTGAATCTCTCGATTCGCGATTCTCTGTTTTATTCAATCCAAAAATTATATGAACAATTTATACTTAAATCGATGAAAAGTATAGCCACAAAAGGACAATAACATTTATAAGGAATATAACGACGTGTCCTTGTTTACATACTTACATATGTCAGTGTGTATGTGGAGCGCGTTCTACATAACGAAAAAATATTGAGAAGGGAAAAACAAAAACCGACGCGTAGATAGACGAAAAAATTATTATCATTCAATCAACATTCGTACGCTAAAAAGGGTGTATTATATTTTGTCCAATAAAGTTTTCCTATCTTGATAATCTTCATGTAATATTCTTACAAATGTAGTAATCTAGTTTCATTGAAAGAATAGTGGTAGTTATTGACCATTATGCTTATAAAATTTTTCGAAATGAATGACTCAGCTCTGCATGAATAACTCAAACGGATATTAAAACGGGATTTCTTTAAAACTCTTTTAATTAAAAAAAATTTGTTTTTATTTATCCTGCGAAATATTTTTCCGTTCACTAATGTAAATATGAATTTTGCGCGTAGACCGGCCACATGAAAGTGGTGATACCACCCGATATCATGGATCTGGACGACACAGCGGATTCCCTGACCGCCGAGGAGAATGGCGATTTGCGACTGCGGTGTCGAGCGACCGGCAACCCGAAACCTGTAGTGATCTGGCGCCGAGAGGACGGTCGGAACATCACCCTGAGGAATGAGCATCAAGGAATAAAACGAAGTACGTTGTAGTCTTTGAATATATTGGTGAACACACGTCAATGAAACATGAGATAGAAAACATAAAATATTAAATAAGAGAAGAAAAAAATTATTTCGAGTGGAATATAAAGGAATTTTTTTATCCAATTAATTTTATTCCAATTAACATGAAGATTTCAAAAAATCGCGTTTTGTAATATGTATGATGTATGTTGTATGTATGAAATGTGAAATATTGACACTGACAGGAACACACTTTTTTAAAGCAATTATTATAGGGTTGAGAGATAGAATCGCGAATAGAGTTAATTTGATTAGGTGTTAATTATCAGATAATGCTTATATTATTGCATAAAAGAGAGATAACTGCCTGGTGGCGGTCTTAAAATGGTGAATTAATATTCCATCATATATTCCATCGCCGTTTTAACGTGAAATGCATTACTCCCTCAAAAATAAATGAAATTTCCACCTCCGGTATGAAGCTGAAAGGATTGATCGTAAACGGAACCATTGAAATGATTTATCTTTAATTGATCCGTATGTGGTACTCGATTTTGAGGATGAAATATTTCAAGCACAGGATCACTTCTAAAAAAAACGCCCTTGTATACGATGCGGGACGACCCTGTTGGATTCGCCGCGGAAAAGCAGCCATCCGATTAGCCTTCCTGACTGTGAGTGATGGATGTTGACTTTACATATATTTCCTCTTCGCCGCCCAAGCCCGTATCGACTCGGTGTACCCGATTGCAATATTCAGTGTGTACATTGCGTCGCAAGAGCGTTACTGCCGCGATATCTCTATCCCGTCAGTGGTTCCGTCTTCTTTATACAGACGCATGTATCGGAACTCTCGGCTAAACATTGTTTTGAAATTTCTAATGTCTTTACACGAAAAAATAAGGCGATTTTAAACTTATATATTTTTTTACAAATATTTAAAAAATTATATAATACATACATATGTAAAGAAATGCAACAATATGCAAAATATTTCGCAACTTTTGTATACAATTTTTTAATTTTCTAAATGAATACATTATTCAAATTTGACATAAAAATTCTTATGATAAAATATCGCAAGAGAAAAAATAATTAATTATTATTTATTATTTATTACAATTTTCTTAATTATTTTAGAATAAAAAAATAAACTATACAGATAAGATGTTGTGTATAAAATACATTCTATACACAAAAGAGGCGAAATTTGAGAGTTAATTGCTCGTATTTTTTTAAAATAAGATTATTATGTCGAAAATTGAGAGTGCCTAAAAGAAGGATATCTAAATATTCGACTCTTTTATCTTTTTTATCATATCAAAAATATTAATACAGTGCCAACATACGAGGGTGAGCAGCTTCATTTGAGGGGCATTCAACGGCAAGAGATGGGTTCTTATCTCTGTATCGCGTCAAACGGAGTGCCGCCGACGGTCAGCAAGAGATATTACGTCAATGTTCGTTGTAAGTGCATACGCGCGTTACGAAGCAGCAACTTCCTGTCGTTTGATTAAGTTGCACGACTAATTGCATCTTTCTCGTTAAAGTCAAACCGCTGATTAAAGTCACAAACCAGTTAGTGGCGGCGCCCGTCGACAGCGATGTTCTTCTTCAGTGTTACGTGGAGTCCTCGCCGAAGGCTCTGAACACATGGTACAGAAATAACGGTGAGGGATACACCGCGTGATTCTTTCGATGCACGTGCAATTTGTCCATTCGTTTCTAAAATAATTAAAATAAACAGCTCTCAAATGTGCCAAATTGTGGAAAATTCAATTATATGTATCTAGCATATGTGAAATATTTTTATAATGCGATTCGAAAAAGATATTAAATGAAAATGTATAGTTTCACAACTTTTTTTGCGAGAATAGTTACGCAGATTTTATTAGTCATCTTGTCGTTAATGATTTTATGGAGAGAAAAAAACTAAGACTAAGAAGAATAAAATATGTAGTTTGTGTAAATTTTTCAAAAAGTTAAGTTGTATCTTGAAAAAGAATTTTCTTTTTAAATAGGTACAGATAAAATATCAACAGAATTACATTTGAAGACATTCACTTTAGGAGTCAAATTATTGAAGGATGAGAAACATGACATATCAGAAGTAATCATCAACGATTATGCATATCAGCTAAATCTCACTATCAGGCGACTAGATAAATCTGATTTCGGCACTTATACTTGCTCTGCTGAAAATGCTTATGACATAACAGCAGCGTCTATAAGACTGCAAGGTAAGTAATAATCGATATCGCCCACAAAAGTTTATACGATAGATATATCATAGATATATCAGTTTAATACTTTGTTAAATTTTTTCGTAATTAAATATGTTTATTTTGTCATTTAATTATATTAGAATTTTACAGAACCGAATATGATACATACGAAGAATTCACAGCAAGAATCGATTTATGCCCATAATTTACACATCACATTTGTAGTCCTTTTATTTAAAATTTCCCTTATAGTCTACATTGCGTGTCTAATATATCTCAATTACCAGATAATTATAGCAATAAATGTTCCTGTTTCTCCGAAATCGAACATTGTAGAGTTGCAGATACCCAAACCAACAATAACTTCCCCGTGCAATACCGAAGTCATCGGGAAACACGCCTGGCGGAAGCCGACAGAGAAGAAGAAGTACGAATCTGACCTGACCCCGAAGAACGTGGGCCATACCACGCCGATATCTAGGAGAAACTCGTCGAGCTCTTTGCCGAATATCGTGAACAAGTCGAGAAATTCCGTGTTTCCGGCACCAGCACCAGCACCGGCACCGGCGCATTCGGCACCGACGCAACTGGACGCTCAAAATGGTGTTAGGTCATCACGCGATTTGCAATTACGTCATATTGGTCTTGCTGTGGTCGTCCTGATCATTTTCAATTGTGACTAAGATAAAACTGAAATCTATCGCAACAGTGAAATCATTAAATTACAACGAAATCGATTGTTCATCGTGATTTCGATCGCTGGATGATATATAGAATGAAATTACATTGAATTGACAGTGAAATAATTTTTTTGTTAAATTTACATTCAATTTACAAAACGTGTCATAGGAAAGAACATGAGAGAAACACGAGATATACATCGAGAATTTTATTGTAAATAATAAAAATTTTTATGACAATAAATGTAGTTACGTATATATATATATATATATATATATATATATATATATATATATATATATATATACAACAAAATAGATGATGCTGTTAAAGACACACGCTTATAACTGCCATCATTATTCAGAATACATTTAAAAAAAATACATAGTATTTGTCAAAATTGAATTTTCATCGGGTTTGAGATAATAAATTGATATAAATCACATCAATAATTTTGTTTGAACGAAAGAACACCTTTTCATATATTTTCTAATAATAGGCATTATATTAAAAAATCTAAAATTATTCTCTCTTTAATTTGTTCGTGTAATTATCATGCGGTTAATCAATAAGCGTAGATATATATTTAGAAAAATATAAAGAGGAGTCCGTACTGAAAACCGACTAATAAGTTGGGGATTTGTTGGTCTCTAGAAACTGACTGAAATAGATTTGTTCTTTAGAAATCAGTTAGATTTATCTTGAACGAGAATTGTGACATTCGTGTATATATGTATGACAATAAATGTTGTTTTTACTATTAAACCGCAGGAACTCCTTTTTCGATTAATTTTTTAGAATGTCTCAATATTTTTCTTCCCAAATAAATTTCTTTCTCGAAATTAAGAATTTAAATTATTTTGAAGAAAGTAAAGAAAATAATATACATATATACAATACATACACACACACACACACACACACACACACACACACACACACACACACACACACACACACACACATATATATATATATATATATATATATATACATATACACACACACACACACACACACACACATATATATATATATATATATATATATATATATATATATATATAATTAATATTATAACATACTTATGAATAGTGATGTGCAATAATGCAACATTATGAAATTAAAACTCTTTATGCGTGTGTAAATACATCTATTGTCTGATATAATTATTGATATATAATCATTAAATATACATATATATTTTGTGATATATAATATCCTCACAGGAAAAGACACAGATATAATTAGTGCCGATAAATAAATGCACAGAAATATCCGGTTACTCAATTACACAAACTGATTTGTTTTATCATCGACAAGAGGAAGAAGCTACGAAGATATGACGTCGCTCACATATCTCACTATGTCGAGGAATTCAGTTAATTTAACGGTTTCATCGCGAGCAGGTTTGACGACGATGAAGCATTTGCTATTAATTTGTCTTTTCCATATACTCTTTGAAGCGGGTCTGTCGACGAAAGATTCACCGTGCGTGAAAATTAATCAAACAAATGATGTCGTTTTTCGATGCACTCAGTTGACGACGCTGTCAGAGTATTTGGATCAAGCGAGAGCCAACACGACGATTATCGCCATTTTCGATTCTAATATATCCAATGTACCTGGGTAAGTGAAAGAATCGAAAAAAATCAATTTTTATAATATATATATATATATATATATATATATATATATATATAAATTTAATATAAAAATATGATAAAGCATCGTACTTTTGAATATTCGCTTATTCTATATATTCTTTTTTTAAATATTCATTTTTTGTTAAGGCGTATTGCTTTTACTTTGATATCAGTTAATTACATCTTTGAATTGATCATGATTTTACTTCTCCTTATCAAAGGCATAGTTTCGCGAGATTCGGAGCAACTCTTGTGACTCTAGATCTACACGAATCAGGTATACAAACATGCGACCCTCAAGCATTTGTGGGCCTCACGAAGTTGAAAAAACTAATGCTCTGGGGCAATAAACTGATATTCGTACCGGGAGATTGGTTCATGAATATGTACTCTCTGCAGACCCTGGACTTGTCGTTTAACTTTATTCAGGGAATCGATTACACGATCTTTCAGATGCTTCCCAATTTGGAAAACTTCTACTTCGACTATAACCAGCTTCGCTATATCGATTACAATATGTTCGCTTATCTGGGTAATTTGAAGAGAGTGAAATTCAGCAAGAATCCATGGAGTTGGGCGTAAGTTATTATTATTGTTAAAACAAAATACTGATGTATACAAGGGGATATCAATTTATATTATTAATATAACTTTGTATTATTGATTCTAGATAAATTATAAATTATAAAATTTTTAATATTCTACTCACTATTTTGTAAAATGTAATTATTTCAATAAAAAATATTTTTAAACACTATTTAGTTACATAAATTGTATTTAGTTAAATGAAGATGTTAAGTGAAGTATAAACGTTTCTAACTCGTATCATATTTTTTCAGATATCGCGCTCGTTTGACATGGCAACTGGAGATCCAGAAGGTTGATATATCAGATATATGGGAGGACTGGAACTGGATGAACGTCGTCATCAAGGATTGCGTCGAGAGCGGCCGCGGCGAATTGCCCAGCGACATAGTGCTCGACTGTGCTGTGGAGATGCTACTTACATTCACGTATGAAACATTCAGCGTGCATGAGAAGAGCAGTACAGCTGGATGTAATAAGCAGGCAAGAAAATTAGTACACTGCATGAGACCAGCATCAATTAACGCCACCGGCAATACCGATTACGAAACGGTACGTAGGATCCTTGAGGATTATTCCACGATTTTGCCGTCGATGGATAGAGCGCTGAGCCCTTTCCCGTTGAAACGGTAAATGCATTTTGTCTATATTTTCTCAAAAATTTCTCTTTTAAAATAGAAATAAATCTTGAGAGAGAAATTTTTATATTGTCACAATTTACTATCTTCTTTAATTTATAATTATGGCAAAACTTTTAAAATTAATATATTTCTAATTATCGATAATATACATATCTCTAACTTATTATATATACTTATATATAACTTAATATATATTCTACATATACATATTATAAGTTAAAATAAAGAAATAAAAATAAGAACGCCTATATACATTTTAATGTATAGCATAAATGATCTACAACAAAAATGATCTAAACTTAATGTTTATAATATAAATCTGCTTAAAAAAGTACTTCTTTGAACATTTTTAAAGTTTCAGCGAGATATAAAGAAAGTAAAAAGAAAAAGACAGAATAGCAGTTTACAAAAATATAATACCTTTATTATATTAATTATTTATGCAATACATCATAAATGAAAATATTTCAAAACAAACACAACGTATTCGTTTATAATTATAACTTCGATAATGTAACACGCTATATGTATGTTCTAACTAAAAGAATTATTCCAAATTCCATATTTTATCTAAACACATTAAAATTGAATTTCTTTTCTTTTTTATTCCTATTTTTTTAAAAATGTCTAACGAAATTTCGTATAATAAACTTTTAATAAATTTATATTAAAAACTTTTTAAAATAAAGTATTATAAAATAGTAGATACTTTTAATATAAAGATTATAATCAGATAAAAACAACGGGTAAAAAGTAAGATTTCTTATACTACAAAATTTGCAAATATTTGATTTTGTGAATTATCTTTAATTAATCTAAATTATGAATAAATATATTTCGGAAATCTATCTTAATCGTAATATATAGACAAATTTTAAACTTATTATCGGAGTATAAATAGTCATATCAGTCTTTTTTATTTATTACGATATATAAATTATATTATTATTATAAATTATTTAGATTAGAATTTTATCTTTTAAGCTGTTACTACAATTAATATAAATTTTAATAATCTAAATTTAAATATATCTTTTATTACAATTAATATAAACTTTAATCATCTAAATTTAAATATATCTTAGGCATTTTTTAAAAGAATATTATTTCAGAATCGTAACTTATAATCAATTTTTGAATTGGAAAATTACTAATTTACATAACATTCCCGAAATACATATATATCGCGTGTGAGTGAGATATTTATTGTATAAATGTTGAAATTTTATTCAAACAATTTCATCGACTTTAATAAATCAGAATTAAACATATTAAGTACTTTTCTTAAAAGTACTCTGTCTCTCAAAATTAAAATCAAAATTTAATTTTTAAATTGAAAATTAATTAATATCATTAGTAAAATAATGGAATGAAAATAAAACAATTATCATTAATTATGAGAAAACGATTGTGTAATACTTTTTATGCAATTGCCTCTATAAATTTTGTATCTAACAATAAACAATCGATGACTAATTAAAAGGGAAAAAAGCAAAACAGATAATGTAGCAATAATGTAAGATTATAAATCTAACTGTAAATTATTTCTGAATGCCAACCATTCGGTATATCAACCACAGGATTAATACCTATTTCTGATTGGATGCAATGTTGTTCGAATGATTGCGGTGCTGTAGAAATACACGAAATAACATTAAAATGCAATATATTGTATATTGCAGAAACATTTTCCGAAGTGGAAACAAAGCGCAAACGAGATTTTACGATAAACGCCACTTGTTTCTCGATTATTACTAAAAGCTCAAATTTTATGAATGTTACACGTGTTTTTCGTTGTTGGATCACAGCTAAAATAATTCGCGCGGAAATATTTTGTCAAAATCTTTTGATTCAATGCGCAAATAGAGCACGAAGTAATCAAAAGCTTTTAATATAACACAAGCCAAAATATTGTACGTACCAGAATTCGGGAGAGTGCTTGTCAAATACTGATATATTTTAACGCATACCACGCTCAGGGCTTTACGCTTCGATGGCATCGACTTCCCTTGACAATTGAACAAAATCATTTGATCTTTCTGAATAATTACCTAAAACAGTGCGACGAAAAATGAATAAATCATCGGGTACAAATAAAGAAATAAGAAGTTGCAAATTTTTAAATTAAGACACTTACTGTACCAATATATCCGGACACATTTGGCGTTGACACGCAATCAAAGATGCATATCGCGTCGAATCTTTCCTTGACGAAGTCTTGCAGAATCTTCATCTGCATCAAGTAAGCATTATCATCTTCGGGTACTATTTCCATTTGAATGCATTTTGAATATTTCTTACGGCACGTCTTCACGCGCAATCTTTCAGTCTTCTCAAGTTTGGATGATTGCATGTTAGTTACAGCCTCGCGAATGTGTTGTTGCCTATCCAAATTCTTCGCTCCAATTGGCTTCGCCCAACAAATCTCCCAACCCTGTTTTTCGACGATACTACCCGGTTCTAAAATAAAAACATATAATGCGAATTGTTGAGACTGAAATAAAATAAAATTCTTAGAGGGATATATCCATTCGGCCGAAAGTGAGGTAATAACATTAATTTAATGACATATATATGTGAATCTCTAGATGCTTAATACATATAGTAGACTGATTTGATACAGTTAACTAATTTTCTACCGTTTGATATATCTTTATTTTAGAATCTATTAAAATATTCACTGAAATCTTATAGTTACTTCATATTCTCTTTACTTTTATATCGTACTTTTATAATTTATTTAATTTTATCTTAAATCTCTGGTTATCTTAGATCTCTGCATTCATCATTCGCATAATACTCACTCTGCATTATATCCATTACGATCTGTGCAGCTTGACGATTCTCGTAATGAATGAAAGCGAAGTGATTGATCTTCTTCAGTTTCAATATTGGCACATTCGTGTGTCTATGGAAAATTCCCCTCACATTTTGCTGCGATATATCGAGCGCGAGGTTTCTTACGAACAGAGTCGTTACCTATTTATCATCGCGTACGATATTGAATTAGTGCGACATGTCCTGTCTATATGTCATTATACATAGTGATATGATGATTTTGCTGCGACGATACATGCTTTACATGAATGATATGTGCTCTTTAGAATTTGTTTATTTTATTATAGTGTTTTTCTTCGCAGTATATATTTCTTTGGATTTCTTTGGAAAAAGAAAGAAAGAGTTTTTTTTTAATAATTATGCAAATAAGGATATTTAGTTAAAAATTTAATAGTTTGATCAACGAAAAAAAACAAATACATTAAATAAGTACACTTTATTATATTAAAATATAAAAAAATATTTATAATAAGTCAATGGGTTAAATTTTAAATTATTGGAATACTTTAATAAAAAAATTATTATCAAATCATCAAATACCGAAGATGTTTTATCTGTCTGTTTTGTCTGATTCGATGTGTAATTTTTATAACTATAGAATAATATATTTAAATTTTTATTCGATTTCCATTTCGATAAATAGATATAGATGTTCATATCAAATATATTACATATTTTTGTTTCCCTTCAGTATTCAAATATCACGTGCTCGTATATCGATAAATGTGATATTAATAAAATACAAATAGCAAATAAAAACTTCGCAGAATTAATTAGCTTTATAAAAAAAATAGAAGACAAATGTGCAAAAATGATTTTTTTGAAGCGAAGAAATGAAATAACAATTACAAATATAAGCTCCTTTGAGCAAGGAAAACTCGAAACTCACCCTCTCCATGATGTCTTCGTCGATCGGTTCGCCAGGCTCGGGATCTGCCCAGTCCACGGCGATTTCGTGATCCCAAAGCGTAACTTTACCAGGTATTAATTTGCGCCGTGCCATCGCGGCCGCTCGATGATCTTTGAACTCGACGAAGATGAAGCCGCGATTGAGACTGCGATCGTGCGCACTCGGATACAGGTAGATATCCGTGATGTCGTCCAGCATTTTCGTCAGCTCCGCCATGAACTCTGGCTTGGTCTTGTTCTTGGGTACGCCGCCGAAGAAGAGCCGACAGTTGTCCATGGACTTGACCACGCCGATACGATGACCTCGACGGATCTCGTAGCCGTCGAGACGCCTGCACGCCTCGCGAGCGATTCGCGGAGTCTCATACAAGGCGAACGCGTAGCCGCGCGTCGACCCGGAGAAGTCCAGCATCAGTCGCAGCTCCAGGAGTCGGCCCACCTGTTCCAGCACCGGCATCAGCTCATCCTCGTAACAATCGCGCGGCAATCGGCCTAGGAATATCTCGGAACCCTTGCCACGCTGTCGTTCACCCTTCGCCACTTCTGGAGCCATCAGCCGTCGTTGTCCGTTCACCTACATGTGTATGAAAATATTACTAATTTTTCTTCTCTTTCATGCAGCTGGAGAAGTAGGAAGAAAAATATGGAACATTTTTTTTTGAAATAAAATATTATAATTAAAAATAATTAAATATTATAATTAAGAGAGAGAGAAAGAGAGAGAAAATGTGATATTTATATGTATTATAAATATTTAATTCGCTTTTAACTAAAATTATTAGAAAAATACAGATAATATTGATTATATTTTATGTGCAAATTAACGCAGAGGCAAATATTATATATTATGGTATCCCAATATCATGTTAAAATGAATTATAGAGAAGATGCGTATCTGCTATTTTTTATCTCGTTTTCGTTCTCTTATAAAATCATTGATATTTATAACTATTTTTTAGAACGAACAATAAATATGCGTGATGTGTGCATACCAAAAAAAAATCTTTCTCGCAAATGTATCGCAAATAGATAAGAAAAATCACTGTCAAAGACAATGTCACAGATAAAAGAATGTGTCTTTGGAAAGTTAAAAGTGCTGGTCGTTTTACCTGTACAAGCTCATAGTGCGTGCGTTGCAACAACTCCAGGAGTCGCATAGTGCGTTGGCATTCACCGGGAAGATCATTAACGTTGTCAATCATCATCGATGTAGGATCGCGCGAACGATGCGTGGTGGACTGGTCTCCGGATGATCCGTCCGATAGAAGGGGACGACTTGAGACGAAGAGGGGATAGAAGTGAAGCAAAGGATTGGACGCGATTTTCGAAGCTCGGATCTTTTCCAGGAAAAGGTGCGATAAGCCTTCGTCTCGCTGTTTCTAGGAATTAAATCCGTAATGTTCGAGACTTAAACTGCTCGAGATTTTGAATTCTCATTTCATGAAGCATTTTATCTGCATTTTATGTGTGTATTTCGATGAGGCATATTAATAATTATTAATTAAAACGTCAGATGCAGGTACAAAAGCTATCTATCTTTATATTTTTTTCTCAACACTGAGTTAACATCCGAAAAATTTTTTGCACTTTCTTTCTTCTAATGCATTTAACTACATTTTGAGCATTACTTTTTATTAAACTTGTTATTAAACTTTTCCTGAATTTTAATTATGACTTGAATAAACTTTTCTTGAATTTTAATTATAGCTTGAATAAACTAAACGTTTTTTGGATTTTTGAAAACTTTAATTGTTCGTAAGCTTTGATAAAATTACAATGTTATGAGATCATGATTAAATCACGATTAAATAATTTATATTTATTCATGAACAGATTTAAAAAATGATAATAAAAATAATAATTGAACCAATAGTTTTCAAAAATAAGTACATAAAGAAAAACAGGCTATATAAAGAGTGAATATATTAAAAAATTATATAGTGTTTCAAAAAGATTTTAACATTATTTTTACATATTCAACATTTTTTTGGACATATCTAAAAATTATACATATGATAAAATTGTTTAAAAATTTATTTAGAAAAATTATGTAAATCATTTTTCAATGCGCGCACTGCCTTAATAATTATTCTAATAAAAAAAGTAATTGATACGTTACAAAAATACAGATATATAATAGACACATTAAATTATTTTTTTATATTAATATCTTAGTCTCTTTATTTTTTGCGTTAATTATAAATATCTCTATAAAAATACTGCTCCTTATATTCGCATGTTACATCGCATTTATAAATTTTATTGCAATTAGGCAAGTTTTCAAAATTCGCGGAAAATATGCGAATCTAATTAGATTGAAACAACAAGTAATTAATATGTTAACACTATTTATTCATGCAGAAAAATATTAGTAGAATACGATTATAGAAGAGACTAGGCATCTACTAGGCTACTAAGCATCTTATCATCTTATTTTGCTTTTATATATGTTTAAATAAAAATTAAAAAAAGATATATAATGTAACGTTTCCGAATAAGAAAAAACATAGTCATCACAATTATTGAGACTAATTTATTTTTATCTGATTGAGTACTGAATACTGAACTACATCAAAGAGCGCGATTACACTCTGTTATATAACGCACTTAAAAAAATATAAACTTTGTATTAAATATCACTACATACTTTACATTGATTGAACATAACAGTTATTGAAATTCATTACATATATTGGTAAAGGGACAAAGAGAACTATCGCACTAAATATTATATTTGTGTTTGAAGAGATATCAGGCAAAATAAGTAATAACTTTTATATTAAAAAGTATATATATATATTTACAATTAATAATAAAATATATATTTACAATTTAAAAAATGCAAATTGTGTATATAAGACGATATATAATATTTACAGAATGTAGTTATTTATATATTTATATATATTTAAGAAAATAATAACATGTTAGTAATAGATTCAAAAATCACGAGAATAATTTTTTCTTTTCTATAATCATAAGATATCCATGTCATAATCTACACATTTTAGATCATCAATCGTATTGTAAAGCGACTTTTGCGATATAGATATTCCATTGTTGAAATATGAATTGAATTGATTAAAATTTTTGATTAATTGATGAATCTTATGCCTGACATTCGGCACCATTTCGACGGCATCAATTAAATTTTCAATTATTTGAATCAATCTGCCATTGTTATCCACATGTATCAAACATTGCTCTGTCATTTGTAATTCCTCCTTTAATGCTGCATTTAATACAGTTGCCTGAAAAAAAAACTCGGATTATATAATACTTGAATGTTCTCACATCTATATATATTTACTATATAAATGACAACAGTCACAGTTATACTATTTCCTGTGGCAAGCATATAATTATGATATACATACTCGTTTTGCTCTTTGTTGAAATTCCTCCAGTTTCTTACGCATATTTACAAACTCTGCTTCCGTATATTGTACTCTTTGAAGCTTATCTTCATCTGCCAAAACATTGTTTGGTACAGTAATGAATTTGTTCACGATATTCTGTGAGGAAAACAATTACATTCATATATACTCTTATTTTCTTACTTATTATAATTTAACAAATATAATCATATAAAATCATCATAAATTATCATATAATCATATAAAATATGCATAATTAGATATAACTTGGAAATTTGTTTTAAAAATAAACTACCTTTATGTCCTTCAAATGAGATAAGGAAGCAGTATAGTATGCTTTTATAAGTTGCGCTTCATTCATTTTTAGGTTTCCAGAATATGATTTATTATCTTCCAAAGCTTTGCATAATTTTTTGCTTTTAGACTGTATATTTTCCGTTACAATACTCTTCACTACAACAAACCAAAGAGAAAACAATAAGATTACAAACAGCCAAGCATGATTTACACAAATAAATCTAGTTATGAGAACAATGGATAATCTGTATGTGTTCAGTGTAATAACCTAATTTATTCAAAGAAATAATACATTAAAAGATGTATTAAAAACTAAATTATTGAAAGTTACAACTTCAATTTTATTCTTTTCAAATAAGATTAATCTTTTATAGAGACTTGAGTGACAATTTACGTTTTTTTCTTTTTCTTTTAACAAATTTCTTCCATAAAAGCAACCAACTACATCTTACAATAGTAACGATTTATATAGAATTATTAAAAATCAAAGAAGGATCAAGGACGTCTCATAAGCGGAAATACAACGGAAATTAAAATGGAAAAAAATTCAACGAGATAAAGGACGCTTTCATCAACAAAGGGGCGACGCTTCTCGACCGGCGCGGCATCCTCGGCGTCTCGTCGCCGCGATCGGAAGAAGAACATTCCCTCTTGTCATAATTCGGCGGAAATATCCCGGTCGTTGGACGAGTGTGACTCTAGTCATGATCGAATGCCACATGAAACTAGAGCACACCCGTCCAGCGACGAGAGATTTAACAAGAGATCGACGCGGAGGTCCATCCTCCATCCGCGAGTCCCTCGCTCCTTGTCTCCCTCCCCTCCCCCTTCCTCTCCCCCTTATGATAGAGCCGCTCCGGAAGAATAGCGTCGTGTCGTAGATAGAAGAAAGACAGCGACTTACAAGTCGCGTATACGGCCCGGGAATGGAAGTTGAACAGCTGCATCTCGTACTCCTCGCGTTTGCGCTTCCGCGACTCGGCGCCGGGGCTCCTCGGGACGGAATGAGAATCGGACGAGATGGACGAGGGATGATCGTCCGTTCCCGCGAATTGGTCCGCCGACTCTCGTCCGGGAACAGTTGGCTCGCCGCTCATCTCGCACGGCCGCACGGGAACACCTTGTCCGTTGACAAATGAACATGGCGTCCTTCTGCTTGCGTACAAAAGCGTCCTTTGTCCCGTCGCGTTCGCCAATGCATCACAATATCGCCGCGGTGGGGCACGTGGGCTTTGCGAGAGCGGCCAATCGCGCGCCGAGAAGCCTACGCCAGCGACGCTCCGAGCGATGCCTCGTTTCCGGAAGTCGGCGTTTATTGCCAGAAGCGAACGGTCGATCAAGGAGCGAGTTATATTTCTTACGAACGGTACAGACCCATTCCCGTTTTTTCAATCGAAAAGAAGAAGGATGGGAAGGATAATACAAGTGAACGGATTCTCATAGCGTTTTCGAACGAAGCAAATTTGATCCGAGAATGATTAATGGCATCATAAACTCTGTCTTAGGTTAGAAATACTTGGATTAATCAATGAAATACTTCGAGTAAGCGTTTGATTGATTAGTCGAAATAAAGAATCTCGTGCTTAAGGCTAAAATACCATCAAACGGAATATTGTACATACTTTATATTATTTATAATAGTAATATATTATTTAGATTGATTAGTTTCAAACTCCATTCTCCGTCGAACATTTATGACAAATGTGCAATATTTAATCTTCTTTCAGAACGTTTAAACATGCTTCACTTCAAAAAGATGTCAGATTAGAAAATTGACGTTTCCCATTTATTATAATTTATTGTAAGACATGACGATTGTTTGTCATTATGGTTTGATTTATTGACTTTTTTTAATATTTTTTTATTATACAAAATTTAATGTATAATTTAAAGTTTTTTTAAATAAAAATATACGTCTGTTAAGAATATAGAATATATCAAATTAAGAATATGGAATATATTTTTTAAATTTATCAAGAATATAGGATATATATTTTGCAATGTGATTTTAATTAAGTGCATTACTAGATCAAAGTTTTATGTTCCTATGAGCCTTAAACAAACCTATTTTTCGAGCAGCACTTTTATTATCACTATCTAAGAAAAAGAGGTGTCAACACATGATATATATTATTATATATTATATATTATATACGTAAATATATATTTTAAATAATTTCGTACGTTTTGTCATGCGTTGCAAGATAATTATGTATTTGTAACATAAGTTGGAACTGGCTTATGTCCTTGCTCTCTCTCTTTTTAATTATCCACATAATTATGATAATTCGATAAATATTGACTAATTATAAAAAAAAAATATTTGCTCTTCTTTGTTAACTATCATATATACTTCCAATATCCGCAAATTCATTAGTACTTGTGACTTGCATAATATTTATGATATATGTAGAACAAAATGAGTTATAACTGCTAAGCGAAAGCCTTGTTTTCGTTATCGCATAAGCCGGAAGTTCAGGCGCCATTCACCTGGCATGGACATAGAATTCAAATATTTCCCGTTTTCACTAGATAATTTAATTAGTATCGAATGAATACGAAAATATTTCTTGCATTAAAACTTTATACATATAATTCTTTTTCATAAATAGCTTTGCAAATAATTAAAAAATTGTTTAAGATTATACTTTAAAAGCATTTATAAAATTCTCTATTATTCTGATATTCAACTCTAAATTTTATTGAAATTATGTATCGATTTATTTTTATAATTATAATTATATTAAATTTATATATTTATTAGATTAAAATTACAATATAAACTACATACACAAATTTATCGTTAGGAATATATAAAATTAATTGATTTATATTAAAATGCATTGATAATTATGCATGAAGTAAATTTAAGATTATCGAATATTAATTTTACTTACGCGATTAAATATATTTTCGTGAAAGGATATGTTAATTACAATTGCTTATTTGCGGTCGCGTGAATCACAATCGACCTCGTTCATGTTTGCGGTCAATACCGATTAATAGTATCTAATGTTCTTTCCTTCCGTATAGAGTATGACAATATATCTATTTTGGGTAAGATGATTATTCACGATAAAAGATTATTTTCCTTTCTTCATGATTCCTAAAAATCAAATTTCCCCATAGGTTCTATTGGAAAAACCTCGACCGGATTTGTGGTATTTCTCGTGAAAAAGTGGATTTATATAGGCAGTTATTAATTTTTCGAAAAAACAAGTCGTGTTGTTCAAGGAACACCATCGTTCAAATAAAATGCACACTTTGTCACATGCGTGACATCATTATTTTTTGCGACATTAGTCACGCCGTTGATAAATCATGTATATATTGGAACAATACCATAACGATATTGTATAACATACATCGTATAACCAGCACCAAAAGGAGAAACTTGTCGTTGTAGTTCGTAATATCTCATGCATATTTGATATAGTGATTCGTTTAATATGAAATAGCTAATAACAATATAATAGCTCATTTTATGATTTTTATGATTTATTCTCTTATCACTCTTATCAAAGTTAACATCTCTCGTGAATACAAATAAAAATAATATAAAATTAAATAAATATTTATAGGAAGAATTGTGTATGAAAAAAAGTTCTAATTTTAATTTTCAGGATAAATATATTTGGCAAGAATGAAAAAATTTGAGAAAAATGAAAGATCTCTTTTGTTTAACAACAAAAATTATTGTAAAAAATAATCTCTAAAGAAAAGATTAATTTCAAAAATATGCAACGAATGTTTAAACATAGGTAGAAATATGATTATAATTATTAAATATTAATCAAAGAATGCCTCCTTAATATGACGTACAGATAGTTACGAAACTATGTATAACACGAGAGATGCTTATTAACGGATCGTTAAAATAACAGCACATTCTTTCTACGTTGAAGCAAAATCTCTTGTTGATGACTAAGTATTTTTTTTCTTTTCAGATCGCGACGTATGTGAAGAATGTCGAAGGTAGCCTTCGAGTTAAAAGGACGTGTCGTCCTTTATGCAACGCAAAAGTGGCGTCGGTGTTTGTATAGAAAGCTCGGAATTAATCGCTTTATGCCGTCATCGTATCTTGCACAATAAGAATGAATGGATGAGACTCTGGGCGAGAGAGGCGGTGCTCTTTAAGTGCAAATTGTGTCCAGATATGCATGCACGTAAACGATTGTCGGTATGCTATTGCGTTTATCCTGCATCGCAGTCTCTTCGCGAGAAAATTTACACCTATTTACATTTTCATGTTTTTACAGCGGCGTTGGCGAGACTACGGCGGATTTATCGGATCAAGACACCCGTTGTATTGACGTCAGATGGCAGAGAAAACGGCTAAATATAATGTAAAATTTCAACGAGTTTTCACATCCCAAATCCACACACGTGAGTAAATTTGAATTCCATCATAGTTTTATTATCGAAGTGAACCACAATTGTTACATGTCGGTTTTGATTTTTATCATTTTTATCCGGGCAATGTCTCTTAACTCGATGCTCGAAAAAATTGGAAGATAGATGTGCATTTTGCTCTAATTGTGCACCGCGAACACCCAGGCAACACGCGGCTTGCGCACGCATACACACGTACCAGTCGCAGATCCGTCCACTGCGCAGCCAGTTCGCGCAAGTCCCCGTAAAAAGCCGGGGGGCGCGATTCCGTCGCTCTTCGTATACCGCGCGCGTTCCTTCGCTCAGTTTATATTCGATATCCAGTGGGATCAAGCGGGGATTCCGTCTAACGACGACGATTCGATTCCCGCGATTCGAATCGGACGCTTTCTTTCACGAGATCTACGCGATAACAAAGAATCGGAGGCGGCGGCGAACAAGTTAATTCTCGGAACGGACAGAGAGAGAGAGGAAGTAGTGCGCATTGTGACGTTGGTTTATCAAGTGGGTTATAAAAAGAAATTCTGAAAAGAGAGACGCACAGGTGTCGACGTGGGAAGATGTTGCCGCCGCGAATACTCGGTCTGTTGGTGATCCTCTTCGCTGTACAAGGTGAATTTTTTTCCCAATTTTTTCTCAATTTTTTCCTTCCTCGACACGTCGAATTGACGACGTGTCCGCGCGATGTTACCGTGAAAAGCGTTGGAAACTTTTGCGCCTGTTTTAAATTTTTTTTTGTATTATCGATAGATTATTTTAAAGCTGAGAATCATAACAAGATGAACGTGTGTTGCTTTTTAGATCGTATCAACTTAGCTTACAGTATCTTCCAAGAGACTTTGACATTTGACAAAACAAAACTACTTAGATAAGATTTTTTGTTATCTTCCATATTCTCTGTTATCTTCTATATTTGTTGTATATGAAAAATAACGGTTTTTTTTTTCGTAATATTGCACAATAATATTATTTTTGTATAAAAGTTCATTAAAAATTGATTATTTTATTATTTCTTAAAAACTTATCTCTCATTATAAATATATAAAGTGTCGAGAAAAATACAGAAATTGCATGATTTCTATTTAATCTTATCTTTGATTTGATATATTTGATATATTAATTCAGATTAATAAATAAAGTATAGATAGAAAACGAAATAATCATTCACATTCATGTTCTTATTATTCGTGTTCATCTTTTCGAGTGAAAGTAGCGCACTAAGGGAATCCTTTCTGTTGCAAAATCCAGGGTTTATTATCATATCACAAGGAACGTTGCGTTTACGGATGCACATTACAAATGATGACGACATGAAATAGAGATCGCGGTAACGAATAATCATTATGCCAGCAAAATAAGGAAATGCTATCGATCATTATCTGATTATGTGCCCGTAAAAATCGAGATTGCGCCGCGAGTTATTCAAATAAGGAGTTCGATCGCTCGATCAAATGAATTTATTAATGCGCAACATCTCGGTGCAACGAAATAAGTTTCGTATTTGAGAAAACAATATATAAATCTAAACATCTATTCTTCCAGGAAACGTGTTATCCTAGAAAATCAATTTTCGAATTTACATTTATTTGAAGATACTTTATTTTGACATTTTAATTAATATAATTAATATAATTTATAAATGTTTCTTCTTTATATATATATATATATATATATATTTACATTTTTTACATTATTTACATTTATATATATTATATACATATATATATATATATATATATATATATATATATATTAGTAATGTAGTTAATAATGTTTTAATTAGAGATAGAAAAGAGATTTTGACACAACTTCTATAGAAATGATTACGACTAGTTGTACAACTTGTAATCGGCGTGCAAGTCATAATCGTTGTTGCGGAAGAAGCAATTATGTATTAAAAAAAAGCTTAATTACGCTTCCTGATGTACCTACGTACCGGAAGACATTGCATTTGCACCATTTACGGGGGCGAGTCGGTTCGGCAATGCACCAAATCGCGATCGCGATCATTGAACTCAACTATCGAATTGCAAAACGATTGCTGATTGTGCTAATTCGAAGATGTCGAATCGATTAACTCGAAAGTTAATAAAGAAAATTTATAAAATCGCATACCAACGGATGTGTGTAAACACTTTAACATTTATCTTTCTTTTCGAGTAGAATCTAAAGAGATTCTGTGTTTTTATTTATATTGTTGGCTTTCAAAAATAGCGAGTGTCAAAAAAATTAATTCGATTATTATTCCTGAAATTAATAAATTGATTATCAATCATCAGAATGACGAATAAAGTTTGTTGTTAGAAGAATAAAAAAATATACTGTTATATAATTTAGAATATTAATGAGTTAAAAGCGTGCGATATCCAGTTTCACACGATCATCGGGCATTTTCCGTTCTGCTCGTTCTTCGTTTCCGGCTCTGTCGCGGCGATTACATAATTCGCTCTTAAAAATCGAGAGGATCTGACCGTACACCGCGCTTGAGGAAGGATACGTCGGGGACGGATAGCCTCGTAATTCGTCGGGAGGAAGAGAGTCTCGCAAAAAGAGCGCGTCCACCTCGGCGAATTCCATTGAGGATTCTACACGTGAGGCATCGCGAGCGTTTGGCCCACAGAGAACCGGTGGCAATGGCTGAATGGTTCGAAAATAAGATGAACGAGACTGATTGCCAGGTGGGGGAGAGAGCGCGTGTGGGGGAAAGGCCAGCCAGGTGAACGCGAGTTTCAGGTAGGATAAAGATGGGCCCGAGGGGGCAGATGGCTGGGACGCGGCTGGTCGGCGGCCGGTTTCAGAGCGATTCACAGCTTTTTGGTAACTGTCCGTTCGGAAGAGAGAAGTCCTCTCCCCTCTCTTCTCCTCTCCTCTTTCCTGGAGAGCGTAAACGCAGCGCTATTTCATTTTCCTTCTCCTTAATAATGGGAGCGGCTTCCTTTCTTTCTTCTTGGACGAACGGACCACCGTTGAACCGCCGACTCGTTTCGTGCGTGACTGCGATCGTAATGTACTGTCTAAAGTTTTTAGAACCGCGGGATTAGGAAAGAACCGGAATGCGTACATGTCTATCTCTTTCTTAAATCACTTTGATTACGAAGCGGAAAAATTAATCAATCAACCGTGAGATATATTACTTAGTTTATTGTTGAAATGTAGGTTCTCAATTGAGATAATGAGAACAATAAAAATATAATATATTTGCAATTATTAATTTATTTTTAAATATAATAAAAAGTATTTCATTTTTAAATCAACCCGAAAAATCAGTTTATATAATAATTTCAAATACCTTCGATCGATTTATCAAAGAATGTTTCTTACCAATTCTTACCCATCTTCTACACCATAATTATTCAAATTAGATAATTAAATTGCACAAGATAACATGCGAACACGGGTATTTAGATGGTTACGCGAGCAGATAGACATTACAAGAATCTTTGTCTTTGAATCACTCGTTTTCCTCTACTGCACACTGAAAAAAAAATTTTGTTGAATATTGCGAAAAAAATATTCTGTTGTAGTAACTGTACATCGTTGTACTGAACTCTCTGTTTTGATGATTTGAATAAGCTTTTTTTACATCAACAAATTAGATAATATTCATTTTATGTAGCAATTTCTGTTAAATTTCATAATCTATTTCATCCTTCGTAGAGAAGGTCTTCGTGAAGGTAAAAGATGGTTTTTCGTAAAGATATTTTTTTCTTTAAAAATATGCCGTATGGACGAAATGAAATAGAATTCAAATTGATGTGAAATGAATGTGATACGAAACTGATAATAATCGAGAGGAGAGCGGTTTGACAGCTGGGCGACACGGTGTCGCGGAGCAAAGCGCGCAGTCGAGTCTCCAAGGACTCGGTCGGAATTTGAATTGGTGATTCGATAGCGGTGATGTACGAGTCGAGTCGTACGACAACAGTCGCGAGAGTGTGATAATTTGGGGGCAGTCGGTATCCCGATGACAGACATTATCGCTGCGACATTATGCTTACGTTCGCGATCGCTCCATGAAATTTAGCGGCTCGGTTTAGTTTATCATTATGCGTGACTCACATTAAGCTAATTTATGAAACGATGTTAGGCGCCTCTTTAAGGTCAAGAAAAATGGCGGAAATCATCAACATATTATTTTATATAGATAATCAATAAAAAATATAATAGATAATATTATAATTAATTTCCAATAAATTGATAGAAAGAAATTCTGCTTTTTTTCTCAATCTCTGATGATTTAATAAGATAATTGGCAGCTAAAAAAACTTGTAAATTTAAAAAAAATTTTTAAATTTGAATAATTTAAAATAGAACGAAATGAGAATTGGAAGACATTAAAAACTATAACTGATAATTTCTTGCACTTCAAAAAAATTGATTAGCAATGTGTAAATCACTATTTTCATGGTAGATTCATATGTCAAAGGTTACGAACACTAACGGTTCTTCCTTTCGTAATAAGACAGCATATTTTTGAAATATGCCGAACGCGGGGTAAAAAGAGGAAAAGCCGGTTGCACAAGATAACATGCGAACACGCGTCGCGTATTAGATGGTTGCGCAAGCAGATAGACATTACAAGGATCTTTGTCTTTGAATCACTCTTTTCCTCTACTGCATCCTCGAGATTCGTAGAGAAATTTAAGGGTCAATGTAAATGAGTGACAGCAACAAGACGACATTCCGGTTTAAGTCCTGAGTTGTTTGTCAATATTTATGAACGCGAGAATTTATTGATTAACATGGTCCTATTATTCTTGTCTTATACATTGTCATCAGTCTAATTATTTTACTCTACATATATTTATAATCTTGTTAGCAATATTCTTTGATATATAAAATATGTCAATATCGGTTCTTTTTAGAGAATTTTATTTATAGCGTATTCCTTTTATATCACAGCGATAAAACTTTTTGATATAACGGGATTACTATCATGAAATATCGATTTAAAACTTTAATAAAATACCGATTTAAAATTCGATTTATCAATAAAAGATTTTCAGTAGTTTAATACTTATTTCTTTGCTTAAATGACTATATCGAGTAAGTATTATAGTTTGTAAAAAACATCTATTTTATCTATATCTATTTTAAGCGATTGCACAATTTTTATCTTATCGTTGAGAATAATTATATCGGATGTACGCGACATAATTTACATATTACATGCTCCGCGATATTTCATGTGTATAATTTTTTTATATATTTTTCCTCTCAAGGTTATATGTCGACGTGATGTACGTAAATCTATTTGTCCAAGATTACGTCACACATGCATGTTAGTTTAATCCTCTAATTAAGTAATTGAGCTTGATAAAGCTGGAGGAGGGGGAGCTCTACGGGATATCAGCCCGCATGAGAAAAAAATGCTTTTGCCCGCGTGTATACCTTAAGCAAAAGGCTCTTTCCTCTTTTCCGGTATGTCCCTGGTAGAAAGATGGCAACATTAATTGCCACATAGCTACATCGTTTCCATTTCTGTCCCTGAGGAAACGCGATACTCGAGTCAACCGGACTCTTACCGTCCATAAGTTTGTCAGTAGAAAGGACAGCTGACTTCTAACTCTTCGAATCTCTGGATCCTATCTCATTGTATAACTGTCATAAATTTTTCGTGTCTCTATGGCATATTTATACGAAGAGAAACGTCAAATGAAATCTCGCTTCTCTGATCATTTCACTGTAAATCTCGCTGTAATCTATGCTTATTTGCAAATTTATGGACGGTAGCACATTCATTATTGAAGTTGCAGTTTTATTTCGCGGAGAGGCATTAAAGTTTCATTAATCACTTCTTCATTTCTGATTTCAATTCTCACTTCATTGCCTCCGGCATCACGTTGCAAGTTTATATAAATAGGAAAGATTACGGCAATAACTACTCTTCCGGGGAAAAAATGACGGTCAAAATAAATTCGCTTTCAAAATACTAGTTTAACGTCTCGTTTAATACGAAATAGCGCATTAATTAACGTAACAAGTAGTTAAAACACATTTAATGGGCGATAATAACATTTTGTGCACACAATTTTCTCGTTCCGGTAACGCATAAAAAAATGCAGGGAATGTATGATTATCGGTCTCTGGATTACAGCTCTGCTCAAACACAACATTGCGCCTTTCGCCCTTACATAACATGTGTTTTATTATATTGTTGTAGCAATTCCCGTGGATGATTTGAAATGCGAGGCATTTGGCATTTTTCCCGTTCGTTGGGAACGCGATGGAGCCGTTATGTATACGTATTTACTCAAGAATCTTATCGCGCAAGAGTTGGACGTGCTTTCAAGCATGCCGATGTTTGCTGGAAAAAATTAACATGTAATTAATGCGCGATTAATGCCGTAGTCTCGTTAGCGAGTTACAGAAACACGAGGCCTCCGCCTCTTCGTTCTTGTGTGTGTTAGAATATATTATAAATGAAATTTTTTTGTCTCACACATCGCCTTTGACTTCTCGCGAATACAGCTGATAACGCTATTCTGATTCTTCTCTTCCACATTACATAATCGTCGTACCGAGAAATATTTATAACAGTATCGCGTTTCGCCACATCGACACCCGCTGATCTGTGTTTTGATCTTTGCGCCCGGGTGTATTTTTCTTGTAAACTAATCTCGGGATAACTAATATCTGCTGGACACTCGACGAGAAACTGTCGCCGAGCTTCTGTAAGTCGCTAAATTCCAGACGCTTATAAACGTCATTCAAAATTAATTCAAACTCTTTTTAGGAAGAGGTAACATTGAATAATTTTGAATACAATTTTTAAAAAAATTAGAATTCTAAATTATATTCTAGATTTACATCCGCAAGAATTTCACAGTTATTTTTATCATAAAAATTCGTCGACTTTTGATATTCGTTTTATGCTACTCCGTTGGGTTGATTTTTGGGCTGTCAAGTGTTGCACACAGCGTGGGCTTTAAGATCAAACGAGGTAGTCTCGCGTTTATTACACGGACAGAAGAGAAAAGAACACTCGCGCGAAGGAGACAGGATTCCGACGTGTTCCCGTTTCGTTTTTAGGCCGAGTTCGTGTTCGGGTAATTTCTCGCCGGTCCGAGAAGAAAGCGAGATCGTGATTTCCGCGGCAAAAGAAGGTAGAGTCTCTTCCGTCTCCTTTTTACTTTCTGCTGTTTTTCGTGATATATCTCTTTTACATGCTCATTACTCGTACGGCAGCGATTTGCACAGCTGCGAGTGAGAGTGAGAGAGAGAGAGAGAGAGACGTTAGCGATCGCGCCTCGCAACAGTCGTGTAAATATCTTTTCTTCGGGAGCATTTGTCTGTATCTTTCGTAACGAAAGAAAGAAGGAGAGAGAAAGAGATAAGACAGAATCGTGACTTTATGCACGAAGCATTCAGGCATTTCACTTATTCGATCGACAAAACAGCGTGCCAGGGAAACAGATATTTTCTTGCTTTGCGCAATTCATTTCCACAGAAAAAAAGAGAGAATGTAAATTTACCTAGAGCTTCAGTCGCCTTTTGTAGCTCTGTTATATTTGTCATATTAATTGAACTGACGTATTTTCCCCGATAAATATACAATTTATTATTTTTCAAGATCGTATTTTTTCATTTGAACAGTACACGTATGCGAGCATATAAAAAAAATAGCGGAAATAGAAAAGGATAGAGAGGGATAACTTATCTGTACAGTAGTAATTGTGAAGCAATAGATCATTCTTGACTGGTGATTCATAAGCTCATATAATTCTTGTTGCAGCTAAATATGCGAGTATTCTTGTAGGAACTAGATTTCCATTTCAAAAGCAAGTTCAAGAATCTCACTAATATAAGCGTGCGAGCGTCTTGTGAATTATTTTTGAACGTGGCTTTAAAAGATCTTTTCGTTCTGGAATTTTAATAGATCGAGTTGAAAGTCTTCGACGTTAACTTTATTAGCCTTCGGTTTATTCGCGGCCATGTGGAAAATTATATGATGCGAGTGTCAAACGAGATCAATCGCAAACATCCTTGTATATCTAATAAAACATCATCATATCGAGAGGCGAGCAATTCATGTCTAATATTCCGCGATCACAGGACATCTTATGAAGCTCACAGCGAATCGTTTAAGCTTGATAAGCTCAAGAACAAAATGTTTGTTACATCGAAGCTATCGTTGGCTTATCAAACTAAAAAAGAAACAGTATGTTATCATAGGAATACATTACGAGTGTGTCCAATTTTTCATGTCCGTCGCTGACTACAAGTTTGTGTTTCGCATAAATATTTTATTAGTAAAGAAGAGATTTATATCGTTGTCATGAAATGGAAAAGTTATAATAAAGTTAAATACATGTATATAGCATAGTAATCCAATAATAACGCATGCCTTGTATATAATGAGAAAATTAATTACGATTAAAATTTAATAAAATATAATAAAATGAGAATTGCTTTTTCGTAATTAATAGAATCTATAAAACGAAGCGAACTGACAGTGAATCGGGAAACGAATAATATAGTATAATATAAAATAAAATATAAATATAATATGATATAAAATAAAATATAAATATAATATAAAATAAAATATAAATATAATATAAAATATAAAATAATATAATATAAAAAAATCTCACTTGTTATATAAATTAGATATATAAACTTAATACCGTCAATATACATATCGATGGAAATTGTCAAAGAAGGGCATATATTTCTATTATATTGTATAATAAATAGAAAAATTTCCGACTCACATTCGAATCGATTCTGGTGATGCTGTAAATTGATTGACCATTGTCCACGCTCGTGATAATTTTATTTTCTTGTGACCGTTCATTAATAAACCGTTCATTAGAGTTTCGGGACTTATCTAGACGGTTTCGGGTATTTTTAGTCGCGTTTAAAACATGGACCTTCGCGCGTTTTGCGCATGTCGGACATATGTGCGTGTGACATGCTCTCTTTTTTTCCCTCCTCCTCTTCCATTCTTTCTATCTTTCTTCTAAGGCAATAGATGTGTGTGTGCGCGCTTCGGTGAACATAATATCTTATAAATAGGGATTAGCTAACGGCTAATGCGAAAGGGTGATGCAGGTTTTATTTCGGTACTTTCCGGTCACCGCATCCGATAGATATAGAGAATACTCCGTCTGTGGTCTGGTCTGGTTTGCTTTCTACGAGGCGGAAATTGTGTCGAAATCATCGTCAACTCGTGATCGACGAGCCGTCTGTTTCTACTTCGTAGCTTACACAAGCATCTCGAGCCAATACGTACTCTCTCTATTTGATATATGAAACAATTTGACGTTATAAGTCGTAATTTGTAAAATATATGAACGCTCCGGCTTCTATCGCATTGTACAAGAAATAGCTGTGAAATCAGAATCCTCAATTATTCTTCCATTATTTAAGACCTATATATATAGATCATATGAGTTACATTTGATTCCAAAAATAACAGTTACGCGATTTTCTCGTAACCGAAAGATATTTTCGGCAGGAATATACAATTATTCGTGTCAAGTTTTCGGTAACCCGATCCTTGTTACACGGTTCTGCTCAGGCGAAAATTCGGAGAGAGTGAACGCACTGCGACTTCCGAATTAGGAAATTTTTTTTGACAGAACGGGAGATTTAGATCGACGATAAGTCGATAAATTATATCTCCGTGAACTCTTACCATAAGATAACGCCCAGGCCGATAATGAGCATGCAACCCACGCAACATTTTCAAGCCTCATGAATAGCACCGGTACTGTTACCGGTCAACAAACGAAACTTTTACCGTCGCGATAGCGGAATAGAGTGATTCGATAATCGATTATCCGGTCGCGCACATCCGGTTCTACGAAACGTATCGGGTACCAATTTTCGTCCGCATTAATGTAAGCGATGGTATACTAAGTAAGAACCTTTCTGACGATGGTGAAATTCCGATTTGATTCAAAACTTTCCATGGTATTTCACGAAACAAGTAATTTATCGTTCTTCATGCCAGTCTTATTCAGTAGTTTTAATTAGTTTTAATTAGGTGTATTTCAAACTCCTCTTCATTTCCGCTTAAAACTCGAAATACAAGACATTGAAAGATAATAATGTGATAGAATAACATGATATTAAAAAGATATTTTAATGAAAATTATATAGAATATTAGAGTAAAAAAATATAAATTATAGGCTTACATATATTTTTTGTATAATAAAATAAATATGTTGTTGTGTCTAAGCGAAGAAAATCCATATTATTATATACCAATTAATACATAATTATTAAATGTAATTCATTTGAAGCACTGCACTTTGACATAAATACTATTAAATTATGTAATTAGTAGAACAATTATGCAACAATAAACAAATAGATCATAAATGATATCAAACATCCCAAGATAATCATTGTATACCATTCAATAAATGTAATAAAATTATGTAACGCTTATAATGATGACATTAACATATTAATAACAACACACACACTGTAACGATAAGAAATAATATAGAATTACAATATTAAAGAAAAAAGATTAAAAAATATTAATTTTAATTTTTTATTACACGAAGAAAAAAAATTGCAGGAATTCGTTACAATAAGATACACGAGAAATCCATTAGAGACAAAAATAAATATTAAATAAAATTACACCACATATTTACTTCTAAAAATTTTTACATAGAACCTTTGTGTTTGTCGCGCGCTTATTTATTTAGAGGGATTTTAAGGATCTCTTTCCAAAAGCCAGTTGTGTGTAAATCGATTTTATCTCTTTCTCAAAGATTCAACCTAAGACCGCTCCCCAATAACCAGAGGTGGTCCTAACATATTTTCGTGGTGTCGGTTGTGTACACATTTGACAAGAATGGGCCATTGGATCGATATTGTCAACGACCGGGCCGCTCAAGAGACAGTATATTATAATTATGTCTGAGCTGGCAAACGTTACCGGCGTTTATTGTACGCGACCGCACGTGAATTGAGAATAAGCCATTCGTGAACTCTGATTCGTGTGGCATGTAAAAGTTGGAAAAGAGGAGTGGAGGAGAAAAGGGGTAAAGGAAGAAAAAAAGAGGAAGTCGAAGGTGCGTCGTGCTATTCTGTTCCAACACGATTTCCATCGCGCGACCAAAGAACGGAATGCCAGTCACCGACGAAGTTGTCAGACTACTAATGATCCGTTCGTGTGTCTTCCCCGCGGTCCTTCAAACCTCATCGAGCATTCAAATCCTGCGTTTTCATTCTAATTACGCCGAACGCATAAGCAGCTGACTTGTAAGGAGTTTCCACGTCGTCTCGGTTGCATCGAGATGTTCCAGCGTCGAGATTTCTCCGAGCGTGACGGATTAGTTTCAAGTTTTAATGACATATTGGTCCGTGTGTAATTAGTGCAATATTGTACCTTCAAATTGTATTTACTAGATTACTCAGAATTCGGAAACGATTTCAAAATACATCTATTTTTTTTAAGTATCGAAAGAATTAATTTAAAAGAAATTAATTTTAGAAGAATTAAATTATATTAAAGATAAAGATTTATTTTTTGATGTATTAAAATTAATTTCTGAAATTAAAATTTAATCTCTCTATTTTCTTTTTTATCAATAATCTCGTGTTTAAAAAAATTATGAGATCTTAACTTATCTAGATTTAAAAATTTCTTAATGAGTTAATAAGTTTGCTAGAAACTGTTGCATTAAACATCTTCAATTAACGCCTCGAGTCGAACGTAGGAAGATCTTTCTGCATCGATAATTCGCTCTCGCTAGAACGTAATGCTCTTCGAACAGATTCATTGAGAGTTTAATGACGTGAGGTTGAATCACGATGACCGTAGGGGCATCGTGTTACGTGTTCGAGAAGTCGCATTTTATGTGTAAGGCACAGTGAGCCACCGTCAACCGCGTTGGTGTTTCACTTTCCATTCTGCGATTGTTGCATCAGAAATTCCTAACAAACGAGTTATCGTCGAGAGAGTGTACACTGCAATTTAAATCAATTTTCTTGTATGCATCCGCGCTATTCAGGCGAATCAATCTGGCACGGTAAAATCGATACACGTTTCGATTCCGTAAGTGTCGCGTATCAATCACATGGCATGGTTTACTCGACGCGAGTGGATTTATCTAGGATTTTGCGAGGCAATGTTTACAGTTTATGTCGTAACATCGAGCAGATAACATTAACGATGTTATCGAAATTACTTGTTTGTTAATGCGAATGATTAATGTGACGCATGTAATGATATCAGAGAATTATTGTAATTGCAACTCGGTCGCTCTTCCATTTATTATCTTAAATATTTTTAGCAATTAAATATATTACAAGATTAAGAACATTTCAATAAAATTTTTCCATTGTTTTTTTTTTAAATTGTTAAATAATTTATATTTGTGTGCGAAAAGAAATGTATATATTAATGATTGAATATTTGTTAATATCATTATTACATTAATATAAAAATTTTATATATTAGTGATTAAATATTTTTGATATCATTATTACTACTATTATAATATAAAAATTGCACGTTTGAAATTCATTGGAATAGTTGCGCATTTTTGTTTACGTTATAAAAATAGGTTATTTGTATGTGTGGATAACTGATTAAAAATTCGCTACTGATTATACCGCCAACTTCCTCGATGTATATAGCGCGAACGAGTGATTTGCGCAGAGGTCAAGTCGTCCCGATAAAATCAAGTTTGACACTCATTCGGAAGTTCGCACAGTCGAGTACGGACGCACAGCCTAGTTTCCCTGAATGCGCTCGATTCATTGAGGGTTTAACGACACGAGATTGCACGGGTCGTTATCGGGGTGTGTAGTAATACGGCGATAAATTAACATACGCTCGATGTCTACCACTACTAACGTGTTTTTATATTGTCGAGAAATATCCGCGGGCCGTTCGCTCGTTCGGGAGATAAAGCACAAGCGAATCCCTGTTTAAATAATTCGCACTTTACGAGTAACCTAAAGAAATACACCGACAGTGTCGTAACAATGAGGTGAATTGATGTGGATAAGGTAATCAACGAAGATTTTATTCTCTCTCGTCAAAAAAATATAGTAAAATATTATAATATACTAAAAGACGTGTAAATTAAACGTTTAGAAATATCTGAGAGTTATTATTTAATTAATTTTTAAATGATAACTATGATTAATTAACTAAAGCATATAAACTTAGGCAAATATTCAAATAAATATTAATTTAAAAAAAAACTATCATTTTAAAGAAAATATTAAATTAATAAATAATATTTAAATTATATATAATATTTTAAAGAGATCTTTTAAAGAGATATTTTTAAATAACTTATAAAAATAGTATTTTAATCTCTTTCTCTATAGATAACCCATGTAACATAAAATAACGTCAGTTATGCTTACACTTTTTTAAAGTACGATTATTATATTGAGGTAATTACGGACAGACAGGTCACCCCAAAAATATGCATTAGGGTTCAGGGACCCCATCGACACATGTATATATCCGAGGGGTCGAAAGTGTCTGTCCTACCGAATTCGATGTCAGTACATGACGTTCAGTTTCCTAGAATGAGGCAGACTCATTCATGGCGGAGTTTAACGACACGAAGTCTGAATCGTTCTGTTATCGTTGTAAGCAATATAGTTCCGTAATATAGTTCCGCCATCATTCGCGGAAAAGACACAACGATCTCGCAGAGAGGTTTTGGTGATAACGCGAGAAATCGCGGCGCTAACGATACCGCACGTAAGATCTATTAATTCACACATAGGAAGTTCTCCACAGGAGCAAATTCGTAATAATAATCTTGGTGCGCGCGTAATATATTGTTTTGACAGATCCTCGGATTGGAGATACGTACTGGGTAAAACAATTATTCATTATGTCCGGTCCCGTTAAGAGGATATCAAACGTGGGAGGGAGCTTTATCGCGTAAGGTGAAGATCGATGGGGGAAAGGCAATTATAATTAATCGGAATGTCTTTGGCGCCTCGAGCCTCTCTCGTTATAATCGTTTACACTATGTGTATGTGCGTGTACGTGCGTGCGAGACCGATAGAGAATAAATAGACTCCTCGTCTCTAATACGGTTAACGAGTAAAATTATCTTCCAATAAACTAGTGTACGTTCGCATTTTCATCGACGAGCGAGACGCATGCTCGCGTTATCGATGCGTTATTTTCGTGATAAATTATGGATATAACTTAATTGAGTATGTATATTTTATGGCAACTGGGTTCCGCTGCTACTGATGTGCGCTACAAAAGTGCAATTTATTAATAGCATTTAATTATAGTATTATAAATATAGTAAAGATTAAGGTTTTGTTTGTCGATTCAACGATTCAAATTTTTTTGTTGTCGATTTTTTAAAATTATAATTTAACTTTTTAATTCTAAGAGACAGAGAGGATTAATTAAACACGGTTAAAAATAACCAGTGTTAATGAGACCGGTTATAAGTAATATTTATGGCGCATAACTATTAAAGACGAGATGTAGAAATCGCATTCGAGCAAATAGCTCGATTAAAATCATTTTAAGTAAGTACACAAAGTTGTCGACTACTTGAACGGATGAGTCAAGAGAACTAATTACTGCGCAAAGATCATAGAATTTCTCAGAGCTATAAACTATTCTCTTATTTCGTTTAAGTATATATCTATTTTTTTTTTTGTAATCTTGACATTAATGTTGCGCTTAAATAGTCTTTATAGGTGTATGAGATTCATATGTATTCAAGAATCATTTCCGCTGTAGTAAATTTATTAATCAAACGGTATCGATGATTCGCGTTATTAATTAAGCATGATATTAATGGTGATATTATTTGTAGATGATTTTTTATACAATGAGTAAAATAAAGAAATATATTTCAAATAACATTTTTCATTATAAAATATACAAAATTGTTGAATTAATAATAATTAGGCAACTTTCATACATATAAAATATTATATATAATAAATTAAATTAAATTATATATAATAAATTAAATTTATTACAGTTTTAATATACATTGAATATACACGAGAACTTTTTGACTTTTAAATACAATGGAATATTGATATTTGTATTCAGATTTGATGAAATATCTCAAATTTCAAATATTGTTTTACCCGATATTATATCGAAATATCTCGCCAAGGAACGCTTAGGGAATTAGAAAGTCATGTGGCGGTTCATTATCGTGAAACACAGTCTGCTGTTTTTAATTAATGCTTGAGTAGCGGGAGTCCTTGGTTTTCACAAAAACCTCTTCTCTGACGCAACGATAGCTATCAACAAGACCTCAGTATGAAACTGAGTATACTCTAGATAGATTCTAGCAATAATTAGAGAAAGGATCTACCATCTGCCACTGGATTAGAATATCCTCTAGAAATAAAACGCTGTTTTTCTCCTGGTATAAATTACATATCTCGATAGAAATTTTTAACATATGAATACGTCCTATGTTTCTATTCTTCAAAGATTCACCTTATCCATCTTAGATTTTTAACATATGAATACGTCCTATGTTTCTATTCTTCAAAGATTCACCTTATCCACCTTAGATTTTGAAATATTTTACATCAAGTAATTGTCAATTGAATAAAATCATTGAACGTGTTTAGCTTTTGTTCAGACATCATTTTCGGATACCATTTAACGATGCAATTATTAATAATAATTCTCAGATAATAATTCTCACTGTCTCTTGCTATACAAGCGGCGAAACGTCAAGCGCTTCGGACCTTGAACCGATTCACGTGGATGGTCTAGTTTCCTCGGGAAGTGATCACGGAAGCTGAAGGGAAGAGAGGGAACGCGCTTTGTGTTCCACACGTGTGATTCAAAGTTTGAAATACTTAGATATTATTATGTATATCCACTATACCGAACTAACAGAATTAACCTCGAGATTTTGATGGACGTTATCTCGCGATTGCTGTTGTAACAAAATGAAAAGCGACAAATGAATCCGCTATCATCATGGTCATCTCTCTCGTTAGTAAGAGCGTCGTTATTTGCATCAATGCGTTCGTACAAAGTATAGATTTTCGATCTTTCTTTTGTACATATATACAGTACCGGTCAAAAATATATCCCCTTTTTTTTGAGGATAATTTAATTTAAAGTATATATATTTAATTAATTTTCCTTAAGTTGCTGTATTCATTATTAATGAAAAGTTTATTGTTAAGTAATCTATATATTTACTATTAATCTATATATCTACTATTAATCTATATATCTACTATTAAACCATGTGACTAGACAGGAATATATGCACTTTGAATTAATTTATTCACTTTAAGTTAAGTTATTCTCAAAAAACATAAAGGTGATATATTTTTGGCTGATACTGTAACTATTCTATAATTTTTGAAATATTTATATGCATATTGCAATATTTAATATGCGTATAATATAATTTTATATAATTTTATATAATTAAATATATTTTAAATATATTTTTAATTTAATATAATTTAATAAGCATTTAATATATTAATTATATTTTAAATATATTTTTAATTTCTTTTTAATTTAATATAATTTAATATGCATTTAATATAATTTTAAAACTATTTTGTGAAATATAGATTTAAAATCCGAACAAAATCTCTTTCTATCGAAACAAAATCTCGCAAAAATTATTATCTCTGAATATTGAAATAAATAATTATAATTCTTAAATAAATTATAAATATATATTTATATATGAGATTTGAATTTTTAATTGTTTAAAATTATGATACATTTTAAAATATTTTGAGAAGTGAACTTGATATCTCTCGATCTGCTGAAATAGACATTCTTGTTAATTTAATTAATATCTCTCTCCACAATTCCCGGTACGAATGTCTAAATATGCGATGAGAATTAGAGTGGTCGAAGCAGTTAGATTCCTGTGGAATTTGTCTCCCTCCCCCCTCCTCGCACATAATTAGTCAATAGGTCAAGTGCTAAAGGGATACGCGCAATTGAGAGGAGCGGAGGCTCCTTTCATCTCGCCGTCTCGTCTATTCACGGCCGCCAGACTTTCTCGATTAGAGAAGCATCACCGCTGTAGGCTCGAAATCACGAGCGGTTGCGGTTCCGAACTTCTCCCGAGCTTACAGAACCGTTATTAACCAAGACGCGAGTCGCGACCGAGGAGGTAGTTTCCTTGCCTCGAGTATTTACCACGATCCTCATCTCGTCCTTCTGGAGACGTCATTTGACAAATAGATACTAGAACTAGAATGTTTGAGGAAAGATTGAAAGAGAGATCTCTGTATTTGTTATCGACTCTGCTATAGCGATCTTAAACGGTATTACAAGATGCATTAAGCTAAAATTACAACAGGAAGTTGCATCGCGTGAAAGAAATAGCGATCGCTTTTATATCGCGCTTTTATGTCATTTAAAAAAATTATATTCTTCGAAATTATGACTCCAGATGCTTTAAATAAGGAAGACAAAAGATATTTTAAATTTTAATATCTAAAGAAAGAGATATCAAATTAAAATTCTATTAAAGTAAAATATTTAAGATTATATCGTAAAATAGAATAGAGTTTTAAATATTTGTTTTAACAGATTTTTTAAATTTAAAATCTCGTTTTTTAGATATTAAAATATGAAATTTCTCTCATCTTCTTTATTTAAAGCGATGTTTGAATAAGAGGGAAATCATAATTTTGAAGATTATAATTTCCATTGCTGAAACTACACCAACAGTGAGAAATTCTCATGATTGCGAGCTAGTAATTATTAGAGTTGCTGAGTTATTATCATTTGAATTCGCTTGAATAAAGTCGAGAAAATCGAGATTACGTTAATTCTCGTATGTATACAACATTCGAAAAATACATACCAGTAAAAACAGAGGTCACGCTTCCCATTATCTTCTTGCGATTGCGCGAGATCAAATGCGGGGGGTCAAATATGTTAATTACTTACTCGTGTAGTTCGAGTAATGACTGATCAAGAAGTGTTTGATATCTGTTCGATCTTTCACTGCTATTAAACGTCAATCACGTAGCTATTTTATGCGACAATATTGAAATTATCATTACGTGTACTTACTTTTTCTACTTTTGGTTGCATGTAATGATATCGATAAATCACGAACGACATTAATCGCTTTTAATCGCGCGCTGATTATACAAAATGGTTTTAACTTCCTGTTTTTTTATGCTTCGGACACTATTAGCTATTCCTTGTATTTCAAACGTCGCTATTAAACGTGAGTTTTATGGTAATTAGTGCAACAATTATGTTTTTATTACGAAAGCAGAATATGATCGTATTTAAGATAAAATTATTTGCGACGTACACATTTTTTACATCGATTATAAATTTTATTTACATGTAATTTTAACTATTATTTATTATTATTTTTATTTAATATGTAATTTTAACTATTATCTATTATTTCTTTATAGTATTTAAGTTTTTTTATGATAATATTTCATGGAAATTTGATAAGAAATTTTATAATTAATTTATGAAAATATTAAAATTGAAAGAAATCTTAAGTATAATGATATTAATTTAGTTTGTATATTTTTTTATTGTAAAAATATTAAAACAAAAAGAAATTTTTCTCTTTTTGAAATATCGTGAAATATAAATGGTTAAGCGAATCATCTCAATGATAGGACGAACAGTCAGGAATTTCTAATGAGAAAAAAAAAGTTCGTCATTCCCCTCCTCTCGAAGCGGGGGCCTCGCAGATGGTGGATGAATGACGTTATTCGTTGACGAGCAGTCGTGTTGTAGAGGAGGGAACGTTATTTCCACCCGCGTCGTGGTTGGAATAACTTGTGGAGGAAATTTAACGTTTCCGCTTGTACCACCATCGCTAAACCACCGGCGCTACCCCATTCCCAGAATATGTAGGTCGATCACAGCGCATTGTCGTGAACTAATACGAAACGCTTGGCTTCACTTCCGGCGTCCCGTTCCAGCGTTTCGCGTGTTTCGTAAGCGCGATCACGTAACGATATGATAAACAAAAAAGCGCGTCGAATTAAATCGTAAACGCTATCGCGATGCGGAATCGCATATTTTCATGGTCAGTTCTAATGATTAGATAAAATTAGAATCTTGCAATTATTCAGTTATCTGATATAGGTTTGATATAGGTTGATCGTGGGTTTATTAATCTGTTTCGAGTTGAATATAATAATTACTCATTAATTATTTTTAATCATTATCTGGAAGGACCTTGTGTATTTTTATTATTACTTCGTGTCACCTGATAAATTTTTATATCCCGCGGAAAAATACGTAGAATGACTTAGATAAAGATCGATGGATGCAAATGACAGAGATTCAGAGAAGAAGATAGATGAGAAATCAAATTGGTTTCAGTTGGTTATCTCTAATTGCGCTTGTAGCCTGTGCACTTTAATTAAAACGCTGCAGTAAAAAAATGTTTTTGATTGACTGCGAATGCTATTTTATTTATCGGCGTTAAAATCTCCAGCGAGTATGGAAATTTCAATTAATATCTCGCGAATGCGAGCGAATATGCATCACCGTCGTATTTAATAAGAATAAACAGATGTTCTCGCTGCACGGCTATGTTATAAGTTAAATTGGAAATATCCGAGGGTGTCAGATGGTTACCGTTTCATTCTGACACGTAAAAAACGAATCTATTTCCGAAGATTGCAAGTTGATCGTTCGATAATCAAATAGAATATACGAAAATTCTCGATGATGTCACGGGTACAGCGCAGAATAATCGACAGATAGGCTCGCTGTATATGTATGTGTACGCAAGGAACAGGCGGGGTATTAACGAATGGAATGGGAAGAATGATGTCACCGACCAAAAGCGATGTCCCCAAAATTACACGACCGTCAGCCCGAAACTCTCCGTGGCGAAGAGAAAGCGCTGGAACATGCTAATTTGTCGGATTGTGGCCTTGGTTACTGCGATATATTTATTTCATGTACAATTATGCTGAATAATATTCTAACAATAGAGCTCATAAATCTGAAAATGTTTTGCGGAAATATCCACACATTTTTTTAACTATAAATTTAAAATCGATAAAATACATTGATAAAATCGATAAAATACATCGAAACATTCAATATTTAAATATTGAAATATATGTGAGCATAAATATACATATGTATGAGCACAAATCTTATATTTTATTGTCATATTTACAATTTAAAGTTCCACATGAGAGAAATATTATGTGATATCTGAGTCACAAATTTTGTGACACATTATAATTCAATATAATGAATTATAATGTGTCACAAACACATTATAATTCATTATATTGAATTATAATGTGTCACGAAATTTTATTATTATTTACGAATTATTATTGAATAATTTATATACATATTTTTATTAACTACAAGATCAATCTTTGATTCTAATTTCATGTTTACGTTCTGTGAAGCGTTATTCAATCAATCGATACATACCTATATATATTATCGTTATTTTCTGACCTTCAATATGCACATTATACATAGATCGCATAATCTAACGAGAGAGATATAAATAAATACTGCAAAATAAAATTGACATCTATCATTCTGCCATTCTGTTTTATTTAATTTGTATCGAGGCTGCAGGAAGTATTTTATGTTACTTATCTTTCTCTCTCGACGTGTTTCTCTCGCGTTCGCTGACAATCGCTTGCCATTCGAATCAATATCATAACAAATATAGCATTATCCGTGGAGACAAGAGCAGTCAACCGTTCATCGCCCTGCCAAGTATAGGCTGTTACTTTAATTAATATGCAGTCGTCAGCAAATGCATACGTTTCTTGTGCGGTCAAAGAGCATGCTCTCTTGCCTGTTATTCGTTATGTAACTTTTCAAATAATCGTGGAATATGACGATTCTAATTCGATAACTTTAGAATTATTCGAAAAGTCATTTGAACATATTATGCTTTATTTTGTCAAATATTTTTTACTTTTTCATTTCTTTATTTCAAAAATACCATTTATAATTTTTAAATGGAATAGAAAAAAAGAATATTAATATACTTTTTAATAAGATCTGTAAATATATTTATTTAAAGAATAAAAAAATTTTTGGAGAGAGTATGTAAAAAAAATATTTTACTAATATTAATTGGATACATAATCTATTTCTAAAAAAAATGATTATTTCATACCATTCAATTGACACTGCGAGGATTATTTTCTAAAAATTGATAATAAGCACAATGAATTCTTTATTATTCTTTTATCGTTCTTTCCTTTTCTGTTTGCCAAATTACACAATCGAATGCCGCTTATATGGAAGTTTCTGCAAGTGGTACGTTAATTGGTTGAGCAAGCAATTCCAACACTTGGCGTGCGCGGTTGCGTAAGAATTGGATTTTTTATGCTTTCACTAGCGGAATTTATTCCCGAAGCATCTGAAGAATTGATCGGAACTTTCGCATCGATAAGCATCGGAAAAATTTCCCATGAAAGTGAAATGTGCCGAATTATCATTATTTATTGATTAGCGTTACTTATTGTTAGCGTGTAGCGCATTAAGCACAATTAATAGTAGAAACGAGGGTGGATTAACGGCGTGAATCTATCCTCTCAGGTCGCAGCCTAGAAACCCCAGGGTTAGACAGATAAGTGAATAGACGACCGATGAGTCATGGTTTATTAGCGGCGAACGGTTTTTAGGTCAGGTTTTTCGTTATTATTTCTCTCGGTACATCGCATAAAAAGCACATTCTAACGTCCAAGTTGATTGTGTCGTAGACTTCAATTAAAGTCTCTCTCTTTCTCTCTGTAAGCACGCAATCTTCAAATGCACGAGCACAGCCGAGTGTCCGCTACGATTTAAATTCACCAAGCTAAATTTAAAACACGTTTGTGTCGACTTCACGAAACTCTGAAAATCTCTTTTACAGCGTTTTAAAAATAGACATCTAATACGAAACGTTTTTTATATTTTAATGTAAAAATTTATTAGTGTTAAAATTTAATTTATAAAATTTTATCGTTTAACGAAGAACAAAAAGTTGTCAATTAAAAATAATATATTATTTTAAATTTGCGCAAAAATTGCGTTAGTCGTTTTTTGTCGCATGTACGTGTTGTGATTCATATTTATAACGGATGCCAAGAATTACGATAAAAGCGATGTATTTATAACGGAATGTTTAGGAATTTTAACGCCAGGTATTGACGCAATGTGAGAATGTGGAACGAAACTTTGGACTTTGCGACAGATCGATCAGCCGTGGAAGTTACTGAAGTTACTTAAGTCTTTAAGTGAGATATCGAGACAGACCGGATATCGATACGTCCCCCAGCGACAGTTAGGACCACAATTCGGCCGTACCTTTTTTTATGAGTCACCCACACGTTACACGGGACGAACCGACAAGGAGGGATGCGATAAACTGTTATGAATATAATATGATCTATACCTTCGATAAATCATTAGACGTCAGCTGCGGAAAGTCTATCCGGTTCCTCAATTCAAGGAAGTTTACCGCTTGTTTTTATTGTCCTGGGAATGTACGATTCGTTCCAATAAATGCGAGAGTAGAGAAGAAATCTCTGCTGTTCTTATTCGCAAGGAATAAATTACGAGCAACAGGAATATTTCGTTATTTCTAATTATTATCCTGACGTCAGAGACATTTTCCATTTGATGAATCATACTGTATTGACTCATGAGATGACTTCTGTATTCAATGAAATTTTTTTGGATTCCATATTTATTATACTGACAATGTAAAAATAATTGCAATCGCTGCAGATGAATTTAACGAAGCGAAGGAAGTGTGCGAACGCGCTGGAAATACTGTAGTAAAATTGCAGACTAAACCACCAAACCGCACATGGATTTACGACACGTCGAGACGATCTTTTGTCTGCGCGCGAACAGACAGTTTTCTCTTTTCTTTGTGATCATCGCGACACATCATCGGCACTTTCTCACCGCGCTATCATTATGGACGGGGCGTAGTTTGATGGGCGGCATCGTCAAAAGTTCAAGGTCATTGCACTCTGGTTCATGACTTGTTTCATAAAAATTCTCATTGGAAACCTTTTCATATTTTCTCTTGTGTTTTCTTTTTATTTTCCTAATTCAAGGATTACGACGAGAGACGCCGATGCCAACGGCTTCTTTGCATTCATGCGTGTTGTTCGTTCACCTCCTCTCCTCCTGACGACCTTCTACTCCGCGACTCGTAGCGTGCCATGGTTGCCATGGTTGCCAAGCCCAGACCCATCAAGGTCCACAACCGCACAGCACCCGCACATGGTACGCTACGGAGGCGAAGAAAAAAGCTCGATCCGCGCGTCTCGCCGCAAAGCTAACTGCGCTACGTCGCTCGGTCAGATTTTTCAGGCATCGCGATTCGACGCGGTTGAACGAGCCGCGAAGTCCAAGGATATAAGAAGCGATAAAAAAAATTGGAAATAATAAAAATTAATTTGAGACATAAAGAAGAAATTGACGAAGAAGTAAATTACATTTGTCGAAGACATTAAAATTGGCATAATTTAATAGTGTTAAAAAGATTGATTCTGAAGGAAATTATATTTTTATATAATTTGAAATTATTTGAAAATTATTTGCAAATAATAATTATACACACTATACAAAATGTTTTCGATTAAATATATATTCTCTCCCGACTTTTTTATTATTTAAATTTATGTAAATCAATTTAAATTATTCAATATTACATAAACACCATTCAAATTTAGTGATTTAAATTATTCTGTTTTTATAGGAGCTATAGTAAAATACCTCGTGCATATTATTAACGTTATGAGTTATTACAAATAATGGAACTACTTTCATTTTCTGATTTCACACTCTCGATGCAACCTTGATGAATTCTTTTACGGATACGCGACAATACTCGCGCTCTCGCTATCGGGATACACTGCCATGCTTTCATCGGTTCCCCGACAGTTATTAATCTGTCCAGCGGGTCGGGAATACAGCGCGTCTCGGTTTCTGCACGATACGCGCCATTTTCCGTCTAGCCGCCTATAAATACATTAGACGCATCCGTACGAGAGATGAAATCCGCGACGCGTTTTCATTTTCAATTTCGCTTTGCCCGGAATCTCGCAAATACAGGGTGTTTTACGAGAAAACTTATAAACTTGTAAAGGATTCTTAAATTAATTAATCTCTATAAATTCTTTCTAATCAAGAAAGATATACTTAATTCGGTTCAATTATGTGTATAAACAATTTTATTAATATTGCAACACACATAAAATAGATTTATAACTTTTATTATGTGAATATTATTCTCTTAATTATATTAATTGTTTAATGTCTATCTTCTGCTTGCTAGCATGCTGCTATTATTGCTTGTTGTACGATAGACCGCTGCCAATTAATTTGCCTAAGTTAAAGCTGAATACTATTGACTCTCTAGTTTATCGTCATTGTATGCACGAAATTTTAAACAATTTTACAAGAAGAAGTAATTAATCAGGAAATTGAGCAAATCATGATAGATTTAGCGTTACTAACAAGAATTAAATTCTTCTATCTCGATAATTGAACCGAATTGACCTATAGTATATTTAAGTTTCTTTGCTTAGAATGAACTATAAAATATATTTTAAAAGTTTGTTATTGATTTCCTCTTGAAACACCCTATATATCCAGGTATATTTGGAATTCCCTTTCACGAATAGTAATTATCGTAATGCGAATACTGTAAAACGAGCTTCAATTTTTTTATTCCATTTTCTTAGCTTGCATTATAGGTCTATCCTTTTCGTTGCCGATCGCTGTCGGTGTCGTCGAACTCCCTTTTTCTCAGAATCTTTCGGGCAGGGTCTGTGTGACTCTCGTGGAAAGCGAGCATGCAAGAGGAAGGGGATCGACGAGATCTGAATGTCAATATGTTTCGTATTTCAGATAGGACAGAATAGAATATTACACTCTGAGATTTCTTTGCGTCTCTAAAGCGCAATTGATCGAAGTACACTCTGTCAACAATGTAATTTCGACTTTTTGTATTTAATATATTATACAAGACAATAAAAATTATGTATCCGATATATCGAAGATATCGCCAAACAAAAATTTTGTTTCAATAAATTTATAATTTCTGTCTGTCGTGCAAAATATTTCATGCGTAAAAGTTATAATTTTTTATGATATTATTATTTAGTAGAGTTAAATATAATTTTTTGATATCGAAACATCTCTTTTCGGCTCTTCTAGTTTCTCGTGTATGCCTGCTTTCCTGAGAAAAAAACGGAAGAAATCGAATTGAACTTGGAAAGAGAGCGTCCTAAAGTGTTAAGTTACATTTCGTATCGATGATTCACGTAACATCAGACATATCGAACAATGTAACTGCAGCTCTGGCAGTCTTCGGTTAATACGAAGGCTGCCTTATACTGGACGAAGGGTTCGTTTCACTCGGAGCCGACAATTCCATTTTCCACGGTCGGCTATCGAGTTCCTCGTCGATTACGGTGTCATCGAACTCTCGAGGCAGTTGCCGATCTTTCGAGAGGGTGTCTGTAAACGACGCGTGCAGAGAAACGGAGATAGATAAATAGATAGATAGAGAAGCACCGAGGTCACGGAATTCGTCGCCCAAGCGACATACGCTTTCATTAAACAAATCTTGCGCCGAGCTGACATCACGAATCACGATGACACGCTTTCCTACGGTTAAGATTTGGGCGACTCGAGAATATATCAAATGATTCCAGTCAAAGAAAACTTTATTACGATCCTTCTGTGTGAATCGCGCCGGGCTTTGTCGATGTCTCGAATGAACGACCGATGATGCCGTGGGTCATCAGATAAATACTCCGTGTCCCTGGCTCCATCGTGCCCTCCGTGAAATCGATCAATCATTTTTCTTTTTTTTTCCTTTTTTTTCTTTTTTTTTTCTTTTTGCAACTTCATCGCGCTCCATTTAAACGACGTAACGCGATACGTGATGTTCATATAGCGCGTGTTTGCCATATTCGCGCATTATTCATAGTCTCGTTCCTCATCGCCCGATCGTATACATTTTTCATCATTCCACTTGTCTCGCCCACTCCCGTGATCGCGCGAGCAATATTGAAAGCAAGAAAAATTAATCTATGGATATTTACGAAGGCGCCCATATCTGTATTACTGCCTACATTACTATCGGTATCTCGTTGCATTGCTCTTATGTCGCGCGATTAAATAATGATTCATACGTTGAACGTAATACTTTCAATCGATGAGACAATCAGACCGCGGGGTCAGCCGTACTCCAATCATTCTCAATGAAGTTATGCTGACACAATTCTTTTCTCGCACAATTACATCCAAATTAAAATAACATATAGTACAATAATTATTAAGAGTCTTATTAATAATATTTAATCATTATTAATTTCTTATTAATTTTCGTATTAAATAATACATATATATATATAGTTTAAAATTCTCTAAGAGACTCTAATAATAATTATACAAATTAATTAGCATCATTTCAAAATGCATTTTAAAAAGGCTGAAAAGATTTTAAATTTAATAAAGAAATTTATAATTAAATTTAATTAAATTTAAAATAATAAAATAAAATCGATAGTCAAGGCTCTTCAAGATGTCTCGATTATTTAAAGAGTGATTGTATACGTGATGCAATTTCTCTTTGACGTTATCCATTTCATTCATAAGTAGGAAGAGGTGAACGCACGTCTGGCATTCAATCTTAACATGTGATTTGACGCACATCACGCTTCGTATGACCGTCCACTTCTCCCTCTCTCTTTCTCTCTTTCTCTTTCTCTCTCTGGCGGAGGTCAAGCTTGAGCTTCTTCATCGGCACAACAAGTCACAGTACTGTGCTCTCCATATGGTCAATCTTACTAATTAAGTATAAATTGCTTCTCTTGTGTGTACATAAAACTCATTGTTATCGCGGAATTCGCGAATCACGATTCAGTTCAAATCCGCGTCATTTGCTTCAATGTCACGTCGACATTAGATTGGATGCAGACAGCTTTCATGATTCATTTTAATATCGTCGCGATCAATCAGGCGATTGCACGTCTCATGACTCGTGGGTGGTCGGAAGCTAGCGGCGGCACACGTCGCGGTTTCAATCCAGGGATTAAGTGAGAACAACCTCGAGATGGGAGAAAGGCGCTGGAAGCGGAGTTTGAAGACGTGAGCTACCTCGTGGGGCGTGTATTAAGCCTTTCACGGTTAAATGACATATATAACTATTCCGAGTGATTTCAGAAGAAATACATTCACGATATTAAGGCACACGATATTTATCCTGAACAATTCCATATATATGTTTATTATGGTATTTTTCTAAAAATTCTGGAGATAAGTTTGAAATAAAAATATAGACATAAAAAGGCGGTTTCCTACAGAGAATTCAATTTAGATGCTCTCCATTCTTCTCGAAAACTACCAAGTGCTCCTATCTCTAGATGTGATCGGGCATTTCGAAATGTGCAAGACCCATGTGATCACGTTCGCGATTTTATCTCAACACGCGATGAAATTTATTATCAAAATTCATTACTCGAAGGAGGCACGGTAAATGGTTGGTGCGCGGCTAAGTGCGTAAGTAACGAGATTGGTCGATTATTCTTCGGGAATCTGGTCACGTTGCCGTGTTCCCCGACTCGTTACGAAATCTGTGGAAATGCCGCGTTTTATTGCACCGTGAAGTGATAAAACCGCGTACGGCTTCGCGAGCACGAAACGAAGCGTTTCACGTATCGTTGGGTAGAGAACAAGAGTCTGAAGGACGCGGATAAATTTTGAGAATACGCACGTTTACGTCTCTCTCGAGAATTATTATTAGCGTACGTAGTAACGACGAGACGACCATTACTATTGTACGCGCATGTTCATGAATACGAATAAATTACGCAACTAGAAGGATATTTAGTGTCCAAGCTTCTTGTTTAAGTTTCAACTCAGCAAAATGAATCGATTTGATGATGCATTATTTAATGGTGGTGGGCGCATTCATGTCAAGAAAATACATGACATTATTCAATTAATTGCGAAATAATGTCGAAAAGAGATACGGGAGATCCTTGAAGAGCATTTCATTTACCTGCTTATCGACGTCGACTCGTTATCATTAACATCGAATCTGGAAATGGAGGCCGCGATGTGGAATGCATGTGCATGTCGATTGCAAGTCGACATCCGCGAAGGCTGCACGCATCCTTCGCATCGTCTAGTGATCATCGTGAGTGACGTTATCCTTCGAATTTATTCCGGGACAATATCTTCAAGGATACGCCGTCTATCTCGCTCGTTTTCGAGAGGGAAAATTCCGTCTGATTTTAATCGCGGCTTTTATACCACGTTTATGGTGGAAATAAAGAATGCATCTCGTGGACCAACCTGGCGCGATGTTCTTTTACGTAGATACGCTCGCAAGAATCTCTTAAAAATACATAAAAGAAGTAAGGTAGAAGCTTATCAACTCTTTCTTGAACTCTCTCGTCGCGACATTGTTTGCTTTAGTTATCATGAATCCGGCTCAGGTATTCATTGTTTACACGTTGCATCAAGCCGCTATCTCGGATAGAGTTTCTCCGCTCCAAGAGGAAGTATAACGTAACCAAGACGACGTATGCACTTGACCGATGATAACGTAACGCAATTAATCTCATTATTTCAAAATAAATCTATTTATTTCGATATAGTTTATTTAAAACATGATACAATTTTTCCTGTGAATCAAATGTCATCTCGATTACAATATTAATATGTTGTAAGAATAACGAGATTTTTTCATTCGATATGTCTTTGTCACAGGGATTTCGTTGACACATCTTGCAGTAATATTTAATTAACGTGGACTTTCGTGAGAGACGATATCGGGTCGGTTTTCCTTTCGCTTTCACGACTTTGTTCGTGGGTACTTCTGTTACGTCATCTCTGCGAGAAGAGAGGGATTCTTACCTGTGATTTCGAATCTTCTCGTGATTAATCGTTGCCGTGGGCGATCGACAAGGTAGCTGCTACAGCTGATCGTCCGACACCTTTTCACGATAAAAGCTGGACGCGCGCGCGCGCGACACGATTAACATCTGTGAGAATAATTCGAGGAAATGCGATCGAGAAAGAAAGAGTGAGTCAGGCGTCGATTTAAATATCGCGATGCTTAAATCTCGGAAAGATATATTCACGATGTGGTCCTCCTGATGTATTCCCAAGTGGATATTAATTGTCTCGAGATTCTATTGCAGCGATTGCATCTTCAAGAGAGACGTTAAAGGATGGTGTTTTACAGCAAACGATCTAAGGAGATATTGAGATTAAGAAATTTAAAAAGTAATCAGGGATATTTTTCCAAGATTATTCGTATTATATAACTTAAATGTCTTAAGCGAATGAAAATCTTAATTTTGGATTGCATTAATAGTTCAAATTATTTAAATCTAATCGAAAGACATAGATATCTCCTACTAAATTATAATTTAATTTATTTCATTTTCTGAATAAATTTAGTTGATTAAAATGTACGTAAACTCGGTACAATATCGATTTTTCTGATTTTATTTTCTGTATGCTCTCTTTTATTTAACATATAATTTATATCCGTGAGTGGAGCACACGTTACATTTTTTTATAGTCCGTTAATCATTTTATTCAGTTCGTTACGACAAGAATAAAGTTGCTCGTAAAGCGCAACACCGCGAAAGTCACATCGCTTTTGTGTGCTTTTTACTAGTTCATTTCGTCAACGATACGTTATGCAACGTCAGTAAAACGGTAACGCGTATCCGTGCATCACTCGTGGAATTCGTGTCATAGAGATGCAAGCCAACAGTTGATCGCGAGCAAGCGAAAGTAAACGTAATGCATCCGCATTAAAGTTGCACAAGACTCAAGATAATATTCATAAATACACGGCACATATACACATACTACACATTTGTTAGCTCTACGAAAAGGTAATTGCACACAGGAATACTCACACGCATACAATCAAAACGTATAAAATTGTGATAATTTTTTTAAATTTAAATATTTTTTTAATATAAAAGTTTTTATTTATTAAATAAGATTTTTTTAAATCGAATGTAATAAAATGTGATTTGTTTCTCATGAAATTTACAAATATATAAATTTGAGCTTCTTTTTAATCAACAATCTTGACAAGATTACAATAATATCATGATAATGTTATTATCTTACTATCTTGATAATAATTGCCTAATTGAAAATCTTGTCTTTATCTTAAATCTTAAATCTCGAATTTTGAAACAAAAGACAAGACAATATCAAAATAATAACTCTTGATATCTCGTGCAACTCTAATCCACGTTAATAACTCCAATTCAGTCTTGCTTAATATGAGTCTAATAAAAAAATAAAAGAAAAGAAAATTTTCTCAGAGTTTAGCATCATTTCCTGAATTGCAAACAGAGAGAAATTGCCTCAGAGTTGAATGAATCTACGAGGGGCATGAGAATAACGAAGGAATCTATATATCTATATTCAATGAAGCAGTCGCGTGCAGCGTTTGAAACTCGAGTTTGTCGGTGACCTATTTTTTCGAATGCCGCTGCTCCTCTGGTGATAGGAATTTTCGGTGATATTTTTAGATCGCGTGGTGTAATTCATAGCAACTGGGAAGACGCTTGCGGTGCATGCACCGCAGTTCGCGGGGAACGGATCTAGGCATGGTTTCCTTTTAAATCGACGCGTCTGCGGAAAGTCGGCCGCGATCCGATCACGCAAAGTTTCGTTGAACCTTCCGTTAGGGTTAATAACAAAGTCGCTCCCTCGTCCAGGATCGATGTTTGATTAAGAACGCGAGATTGCCTGAGTGTGTAATGCTCGTTCGCGTAAGCGGATACCCCGTGCCGTTAAGAACGCGATCGCGGCCTCCCCCTGTTTCGACGCTCAGAAGTAGATCACCACCGGCGTCATAGTTTACCCGCATATCGCTGCCACAACCCCGCTTTGCGTGAACCGAATCCACATCCTGAGAAACGTACACTTGGTAAAATAAAGCTTCCGTTCCTTTTTCTCGAAACACGTTATTATTCAGCTTTAGATCGCTAAGATAAAATCCGTGTTAAAATAAACTTCCGTTATATTTTTACTTATTTATATTTTTGCGAAATTAAACACTAGAAATACTTTCTAGAATATAACGATAATTGAAAATATATTGCAAGGTATATTTTTATTTCTTATGATAGAACTGGGTGACTATAAAGGATTTCAAAAACCGCTAAAAATTACTGGAAATAATATAATAAATATGTATAAATATTCTGAGTAAAGTTCTATTTTAACAAAGAAAAAATAAGTATAAAGGTATAATCTTTCTAATTAAAAACTAATAAACGAATTACAAATAATAATAATAAAATGCAAACCTACGTTTTTAACCACAATTTTTCTATCATAAATAATTATCGATATATTTTAATAGTGGAATAATCATTATTCTTGTATTTTAACCGACATGTAAGAAAATGGGACGCTTTATACGTTTGAAACCTCTGCGCTTCAAAGTCTTTGGATTATAATAGCTCTCGCGGTTATCGCTTAACGAAGAAGGCGGAAGCAATATCGTGACTTGAAGCTTCCGCGATAGCGACCTAATCGCAACGTCGTAAAGTCACGCCTCGCGATCAGCGATATTACATAAAACGCAACTATCGCTTACGCCATTGATGATCTACTATCGCGAAGGCGAGAATCCTCTTCGTCCTTTTAATCGCGGATAACGCGCTCTTTATTTCCCGTAATGGGCGGCTTGTCAGCTTGCAATAATGTATCGATTGCTCGCGCGATTCACCGGCTCGATGCACCAGCCGCTGCCGAGAATCTTCTCCGAGGAACTCGAAGCTCGACCACGATAATCATAGTAATTTTCTAGCGGTCGGGGTTGTGTCGCGACTTTTTAAATGACGACGACGCCGCCGCCGCCTCTGGAATCCTCGGATCGCGACGCACGCAGTCCCCATGGCTCGAACGATGCAGCTGCACTCGAATCATTGTCGTTGCGTACATCTGCGTGGGGCGTTCACGCGTTATCGCTTCACAGTAATCTAAGCGGGCGATGAGATGCACAAATATGTTTCTTATCTCTTATCGATTTAAATTAAATGACACTTTTAGAGAGAGAAAGAGAGATAGTACTTCATGCTCGGAGATCGGTGGTATTTTTGTGGCAATTAAATAATTTTATATATAGCTTAAAAATGCTAACTTTTCAATTTTTAACATTTAATCTAGAATGAAAAATAAAGTTTATATTCAATTTAGAATCTAAAATGAAAAATAAAGTCCGTTTAAATTTATTATCTATTAGATTCGTCAGGAATCCTTCAATCTTGGACCAATCGAATTTGTGCTGTCACTATTAATTGATTTAATTTCTTATTTTGATATGTATAATTTGCCAAGCTCATCGACGATTTTAAACGACCGGCGTACTTCGAAACGAAAGAGAAAAGAAATGCTCGTGAAATGAGCAAGCGAGAAAGCAGGCGAAAGGAACAAAGACGAAGAAGAACACGAAGAGAGTCGGCGAGGTTGCCAAGTCGTGTTTACATACCGTCTACGTGCCCCGAAGGGCCGTCGGTTAAAAGGCGAGTTTAACCCGATGCGAATCCGGTCGACGCGAACTGAGGATCGTATTCATGGCATAGTTATGGTACCGAGTACACTGGGACTTCACAAAGGTTTTGCTTTGCAGAAGATTATGCTGCACTTAAAAAGGCACCTTGTGAGTTGTTTGCACGAAGTCACGAAGCTGTCACGAAGTAGGAGACATTTGGCATTCCCTTGTTCATCGTTAAAAGATAGAGGAAACTTATAAGTTGCATGAAGAAGACTCGAGGATAATCCTGGTTGATGCCACTTTTTTACATTTAATTTTTTATATTGCCATGCAATTTAAGAAAGAAATAATATAAAAAGCTGGTATTAATACTGCTGATTATACATATGATTTATGCAGAGGCTGATATATTCCTCCCTTTCTTGTTTATATAAATTCCTCACATCGTTTCGAGATTTGTTTCTCTAAGAGATACTGTGCGATAGAATGAATCTTCTAAATAGATGGCTCGATATATACCATTCAAATTAAATTGAATAACTATCGAGGGTCCTAAAGAAAATGAGCGATGTTGCGAAAAACGCATAATGTCGGCGGTGTTGAGTTATATTAAAGGCTATCGCGAGAGACCGTGCGAATAAAATGCGTGCGATGTAGTCTAAATCTAATAAAAACTGCCGCTTAATGATCTCGCGCGCGGAGATCACTGGGCAATTACCAGGAGGATTATGGTCTTTCGCGATGCCTCGAGGGGATGCATTCGTATCGAATATTTTCTTCAGGTTTTGTCGGAGAACAAGCTGCTTCTTGCTCGCATTTACCGTACGCATTATGGTGTGCAGCTTGCGTCCTCCCCCTCGGATATCGTGTCGAACGCATTTATCGTGCACAACGCCACGTGCCCATCAATGCGGCAAATGGCTTTTTACGCATATCCGTCTCAATTGGATCGATTTCCTAGGATTATCGCATTTTCTCTTTGAGCGGCATGAATAATCACTATATCCGTTGGATAAATCCTTTTATATAAAATACGCATTAAATAACGAATAAAACAATGAAGATGAATAAGAATAGATCATTGTAAAATTGTAAAACAATAAAAAAATTCTGACTAAAGTATTAATAATGTAAAATATTATTAAGGTTTTTTTTATTTTATTAATAGTTAAAGTTTAATAAATTTTGTTAATATAAAGCGTCGCTTTTGAAATAGCTGTACTGAGAAAAATATCAGGTGAAAAGGTAACGAACGGATATTATACCGATCACTTTAATCGGAAAAAAAGAAACCGGTGAGATATCCAATCAGAAAATATCAATCGATCAGATATCTGATCAGAAAGTTCAAAATTCGGAACTTTCCGATTAGATATCCGATTAAAGTGATAGGTATAATATCCGTTCGTTACCTTTTCATCGGACATTTTTCTCAGTGTGATGAGAGAAAAAACACAAATCTTCTTATTTTTATTTTATCGATATAATATGCCGGCTATTTTTAAACTTTTTTAAGTTTTAAAATATAAATAATTTATTTACGAAGAGATGAAGAATTATTATCACAGAACAAGTATTGCTCGCGACTGTTATATATGTGACAGATAAGCTCCATTCATACACGTGATCTTATCACCGTGCTTACATTCCATCATTGTTGATTTCTTACTTTAAAAGCTCTCATTTAAAGCGTGTTTTATAAAACGACATCGTTTCTAGATATTCCTAAAATATTTGTACTGTATCGCCAGATTGTCGAAATTGCTTTTATAAAAGGATGCAGGAGACTTTTAGAAGTAGCAGGATCTATCCTTCTATCGACATACCATTAGTCATGATTTCTTTCACTCTGCAATGCGATATAAAATGTATTTCCAGTCGCAGCAATATAGCGTCGTTTCTCGTCACCTTCTTCCATTATCTTTTAGGCGCTGAGACAGGATATGGAAAGGGTTTTGTAAACTGCCAGGCTCGACTCCCTTCATGGGATCGTCTGGCATTTTACTATAACAAGCACATGTCATTACTTCGCTGAATTATACGACTATGCTAACATGTTGATCACCAGGATTCTTTTAATAACTCTTCCAAATTAAAACCAACAGCACGAACTGGAAGAAAATTACAAAAAATAATTTTTGTACAAACGAAAAATTTTCCAAATTTTATTGATGAATTTGAATTTATTTCGTAAAAAATTATACAGTTTTCATTTTTAATCTTATCCATCTGTGTATTTTATTAAAAAATAGTAATATCCAAAATTACTAATTTTTATTGCTTTTAATTATTATTCGAAAGAATGAAAAATAAAAATCATAAAGATTCTCACGAAATGATGTATGTGATAAATTCATGCACAATGGGATCTTTATGCGACAATGCGATCCATGTTGCAGCATGACAACGCATTTTGAGTGCGTCACGGATCGTTTAAATAGGCTCGAGAGTGTGGAGCCACATCGCCTTAACGCGTTGACAGAGCAGTCTTTCGTTTACTCACGTGGTCGGAAATTTATTATTACTGCTAGCCTGGAAGCAGTAGAGGGGGAACGAGGAGGAGGAGGAGGAGGAATTAATTATCTTTTGGAAAGGCGCGCGGGATGTTCGCTATACGCGATCCTGCAATCTGTTCGGTACTGCACTCCAGTGGAATTCGTCGGTAAGACTTTGAAGTACAGCATTCCGTAAAAAATATGTCGGCGCTCCCGCGCGAGGTAATCAGATAATGGAATCTTCTTGCCGATTTTTTCCGTGTAAAGAAACGAGATATCCGAGTAATGCGTCTTGTTGCGTTTTATCATATGATCCTTGTTCTGTTCTCTTCGATAATCCGAAGCACGCGGACTCGAGCACGGAAACTACGGTAATTTTCTATCGTCGAATTTTTGCATTTCGATTGATATTTCTTCTTTCACTAAAGATAAAGTAAAAGAGAATAGTAAAAATTAAAAATTATTTTAAAATTGTTATCAAAATTTTAACTATACTGCTTTTAAGGCTAATGCACAGTGTGATAAATGAGTGATTTGAAAGAAAATAATTCTTATAGTAATAATTTTATAGTTAATAATTGTTATTAAACAATTATCTAAAGCTTCTATATTATAATTAATATATTTTAATATACAGATTAATTTCTTTAGAATATTAAGTAATATTCTATTTTACATTTTTGAAATAAGGCAAATAATAGGTTTAATTGATCCAATAAAGTCTTGCGATTGATTTCATAATATTATATATTTTATCGTATAAAATCACATGATCATATATTGTATTTTTAAATATTTTAATAAAATAAATTACTGATATTTCAAAAAAAATTTTAATTATTTATTGTGATGTAGGAGCAAATTTAAATAATTATTTAATCAAAATAATCAATCATGCAATTATTAAGTAATAATTAAACATTTTTATCCAAGAAAGTAAGAATTATACATCGCTCACTGTTATACTATGCAATGTAATCCTGAAGATATTGCGCAATACATTACCTAGGAGCGTCTCTGGAGACGTGAATGCGCCCCAGATTATAAGAGCGCGTACGTTTGCGAAATGAACAATGACGGTGTATCTCGTGACTAGGCGCGATTGGCCGTATTTCGGGAATGAAAAATGTCGATCGCACGTAATTCGTATAAACACACACACACATACACACACACATAGGTAAATATACCTATGTAAACGAGGTCGCCACCGAGGTAGTAAAAGCTTATTGTCATTTGGATTGAATCGTGGGCACGCTCGGGTTGCGTTCTTGGACTTAATTACCCGCATGTTACGGGCTGTTTATTATGCCCTGCTTTATCGTCGCCGAGCTGACGCAGCGGGCTGTTCCTAGGACGACCGGAGGAATTCATTTATTCATTAAGGGAACGGTCGGATTATATCGCACAATCCCAGACTTCGCGCGAGAAGAGCCGTACTCCTTCCCTATCCAATTATTTCTTACTAGGGATACAATTTTGTTCTCGGATCGGGACTGACGAATACATCATTTCAGGTAATGAATGTTCCTTTGTGTAGAGCGCAAAAAAAGCAGGAATTTCGCGCTTGATCGCTGTATTGTACATCCCACGTTCCATCGAGCAATATATATACATCCGAAGGTAGGTACTGCTGGTTCATACTGGACATTCCGTTCTTCGGCTTCTAGGTCAATTCTCTGAGATGCCGGACATCCTTTCAGAAAGCATGTATCTCGAGGTGCTCGCGAATTATTCCATGATTCGAGTCACGAGGCGTATTTCATTATCTCAATATCTCTAAAACAAATTAAAAAATTTTATTACAAATTGTGAGATAAAATTTGCTTTAATGCAAAGGAATGGGATTGGAATGTGCAGATGAAGAATCATTACTTGTGTCTTTCTGGATAAAAAAATATATTAAATTATTTCACAAATTTTTTGACAAGTTTAATACAGATTAAAAATTAATATAAAATGGTTAAAATTAACAACTATGTAAAGGGAATCCATTTGATAAAGTAAATAGTAATTTGATTATTGTGGTATAAATCACAAAAGTTTGCAGACTAAAATTTAAGATTTGCAAAATTGAATCTTAATAAAATGTTTCAGAAATCTCAACGCAAAGATTAATATTGCAATTAAAAATTCGCTTCTTTCATGAAGAATAAGTTTCGTTTCCATTACATTACAATTTTTGCAACTTTATCCACAAAAATTATTATAAAATTATAGGTGATATCTTGATTACTTTATCAGTATTGCGATAAAACAATACTTTCTCCGCACTTTCTCTATTCAGAATCGGATGTTGGTTCAGCTTGAGCGACAAGAACGTTATCGCATACATGGAACTCCAGGAGTAATGAAAGTGTCGTGATCACTGAACAGTAATTAATTAAAGAGCACGGGAATTAATAGACCGTTCTCGTCACGCGAGAGCAAGACACAGACGCGACTAAACCAGCTGAGACACCTGCCCGGAGGTATTCACGTTTCTCAGGGTCCAGATTTCGAAACACCTGCTCGCATAGCGTCGCCGTTTGTGGACGCCGGATAGTATCTCTCGCATCCTCTCCTCGGATTTACACCTCGATTCTTGTGGTTAATAATTCATCGTGCTTCATAGCCATCTTCTGCGGCTACTGATTTCATGAATCGGATTTTATTCCCGCAGCACCTAAGCGATTAAACGTTCAGCTTTATCGCTGACGCGGTTATCATTCGCGCTTTTCTCTTGCGGTTTCCGCTTCACAGTGTTTATTCTAGTCTATTTGTTTTCTTAACCCATCTTACTTAGAGGGAGATCTTTTTCCTATAAATTAAAAAAAAAATTATGACGAATTTATCTTATTTATAGTCATAGTTCTTTTTAATATTTTATTATATAAATTTTATTATATATTTATTTTATATATTATTTATTTTATATGTATATAAAATATAATTTTTGAATTTTTGTTACCAAAATTTGTATGAAAATCACTTTTTTATATAGAGAAAAAATTGATTAAAACTGATTTAAATTGCATAATGCTATGTCGAAATTTTATCTTGTTAAAACTTAAATTCTCTTTTACGCATATTTTCTCTTTTTCTAATGCGCGATCTATTTCTTTTCGTTTCATTTTTGTCTTATTTTTTCCAAATTAGACATGCACAAAATCTTTGAAGCTCGAACACGATCAGTTTTTATGCTTCGAACTGCGCATCAGTCTCGAGACATTGTTTCAAAGATACCATATTCACAAATTGACACATCATATTTCATTCACGGTTGTTATGTAAGGAAAGGCGACGACTGAAGTCGTCTCAGATAATTATTCAAATTTGACATCAATATTCGTTATCTCGCATCGTTGCGCCCGTTATAGTTCGCAGAGGATATAGCAGGTACAAGTAATAAATAATTATTATGACGTCCGCGTATAGTATCTAACGGGCTAACGAATTGTCCTGTGAATAATATCGCCGGACGTGTCGGAAGGCTCATTAAAATTCGTCGCGATTTGTGAGACGACTATAAAGCGTCGCAAAAGAGATATTACATGCGTTGATGTGTGATGCGGCTGTAAATATTACGCGTGATTTAACGATAACGGTAATCATTCAAACAACCAAATTATTACATCTTTATTCTGTTATTATTATGTTTCCTTTTTGCTTCCGTTATTATTACGTCTCCTTTTTACTTCAAAGAAAATAAAGTATTTAAGAATAAATAAATATGACAAGATTTTTTCTCATTTTACTTAATAATTATATAATATTTATAAAAATATGACGAATACAAGAGAAGAAAAATGGATATTAAATATCGCATTATTGTATGTTGCATGATTATTTTAATTACGATATGTACAGAGATAGGTGATTTTCATCATTAATTTTTACGCACAATTAAATAAAATTTTAACGCAAAATTATTTACAATTATATTTTTGGAAAATTCTCATTGAAAAGCAACGCGTTTAATCACAAATAACTGTTTTTCGATCGATTCGTACGTGTATAGAAAAACATCGTCCATCCATCATGTCATAAATCTTCCGCGTGCGTGCATACGCGGCTATCGTTTTTCCGTTTGTCAGTCGAGTTCTTTCCGCGTAAACAGCCGACGACAGTTTGGCGACAGTGGCGGCATTATGGCATGTCCAGGATGAAGTATATGAACGATACAAGAAAGGGGAGCACGGGGCTCGCGCACGAAGAGAGAACTCGGGATCGGAGAAGAACAACCCGGAGAGGGAGGACGTTGAACCTCTGCCCGTGGCATTCCGCCGTGTTTCCCTCTCCGTCCTCTTTCCCCCCTTCCCGCCTCCCTCCCTCGCTCACTCTTCGCCGAGGCTTCGCGCTTGTGGACGCATAGATGAATTTTTAGGCGTAGACGGTAGATCACCCGGCTCGAATACCGAGCAGAACTCGATGCGTGTGCGATGCGTGCAGCACGTGTTGCTACCGCGTCGATACTCGGAAATGGCGACGTCAGCGGCCGTAGGAGATGCGCATCACTTTGGCACTCGGCTCACTCGGCTCGCTCAGCTTCCCCTTCGTCCCCTTCGTCGTGCCCGGGGTCTAAACTCGACGATGAGGGAACGTTCGGCTCCCCGGTTGCCTCGTGTATTATCATCACGCGTCACGATATAACGTTGCGTACACATATTCGCCAGTCGTATTTCTTGCGTATAACGTGCGTCAGAATGGTGGGCCACTTTTGATGTTATCGACGATCTCGGCAGACTTATCGCTGTATAAAGTGATAATAATAGTTGTAGAGAAAGGTCGATATCCCTAAAGGTAAATTAATATTTTCTCGATATCTATTTTCGGGATGGAAGGCGATATTAATATGCGGTGTCCAGATTTATTTCCGACGTCACGTTAAATATTTGATTATTTTGCTCCGCTATTTTGGAATATTTCCTCATTCGACGAATACGCGATGCACGTGAGAAATGCACGTAGCGACGACCAGGAGATGATAAAATATTTCGATCATGCATCATGTCGGTTGATGGCCGGAAAATAGTGACATTTACGCGTAAAAGAGGGTCGCCTTGCCGGCGGTACATTGAATATTTTAGCGGTTTCTGGGTCAGGGGAAAATGATGTCAATGGTGAATTAAAGCCGCTTTCGTTATCCCGTCGTCTACTTTGTGTTGCGATGAGATGTAATAAATACGTGCATGCCGACACGATTAACTACACTTAAATTGCAATTATGTGAAAGTACAATCGGCACATTTTGACATTGTAATCGTAGAAATGAAAATTTTCGCGAAATAATAGCTAAGCTGAATCTTACAGATGTAATTTCTTATCGTATTTTATTATTATTATTTTTTATTATTATATAAATACATAAGCAAATTTTTTTATTTATGAATCTGGAATTAATAACTTGGAATTAATAACAATGAAGAATTTATTTTCTAATCGAGAAAATTAGATTTAATCTGACATTCTCAAATTAAAAAAATATATTGTGCTTTTCGTATTTAAAAAATCTCAATTTTAAAAATATTTCATTATATTTAAAATTCGACAAAATTGATAAATTCGTCGAATCTAATTTTACTTTTCACGAGACGAACAGTTGTGGGAAGGAAATACTGAACCGGATCTTGTGTCATTCTTTGTTCATTCGTCATCGACGCGTTATTTAATAATTCACTGCCATTGAATCCTCGCAACGATAAACGCGCGCGCGATCAATCGTCGATGAGAGGCGGCGATGATAAAGCTTTATCACGAGAGGCTGGCGATGATAACGGTATGGCTTCGATGGAAATTAGGCCTCGCGTGCTGCTGGCCTCTCGACTTAATGTCTCACGTATTAATAGAGCGGATCCGTTCGTTCATTCGTCGCTCCAAAGTACACAGCGGTCACGAATTAGGCCACAGCTGGATAAGGGCGATCTTTATGAGGCGTATAGTGCCGCTCGTTGTCGTTCTTGGCACCTGCCCGCGTACGTGTTTTCCTATCCACGAGCGAGCGCTCCTCATTTCAACGAGGGCCATTTTTCTGGCGTAACCGTGGGGGTTTCTGTTTGGTTTATTAAGGTATAACCGTTGTTGCTTCTGCTGCTGTTAAGCCAGCCCGCTCGTTTCCTCAAAGTCACAAGCTACCACCGGTTGCGTCGACTCGCTGAAAAACATATGATGTGTTAAACTCGACAAACTTTACCTCTCCCGTACTTCTTGCTCTTCATTCTCCCTACAATTGCAAAGTCGACGAGTCGAGTTTCTAGAAAGAGACAGATTACCCTCGTCTGTAGTCCAACATTGCAAGGCCGTGTAATTCACGCACGCTTATTGTGAATTTATTGCGACCGGTTGGTCGACATATGTCGAGAAGTCCTATTCGATAGCATAAATAAAGCTCCGAAATAAAGCATCGATTGATTCGGTTATTTCAAGAGAATGACGTTAGCCCTCTTTAAATTCTTATTTTATTAACAAAACATTGGTCTTATTCAATAGAGTTTAAAATAGTCTTTCTTCACATGTCAAATGTTTATCTAAAAGACACCACGTACAGCGGAAGTTTATATTTTCGATATGAGACCCCTCGATGCATACGCGGCGAATATTAGTATCTGGAGCATGAAGCTGCGCCGACTCATCATCGGCTCGAGTAATAAGCCCCCCGATGATAAGGTTTCATCGCTGCGCGAAAAAAACGAGCATATGGCGAGTCGCGACGCAGACTCTCTTGCCCGGGTCTCTCGCTTTAATCGCGCGTCCAATAAAAATGAGTAATGTTCCAAGAAAATATCGGAGCGGTCTCCTTCGCGAGCTCCGGACCCTCGGGCCGCGTTTCTCTCTCCCGGGGATGCGACTCGCGATAATACGTGGAACTATTAATGCTACTGAATTCCGGCATTGGCGAAGGCAAACCCGGCGATCCCATTTGCATTATCGCCGGAGGTCTAAGTGCACACATAATTTATATCACGGCGAGTACCAGTCCCAGCTTCGGCGTGTATAAAAGCTCGAATTGCATCGTCGTCTCGAAGATGCCTGCAATTATGTAGATATCCCGCAGCTCGACAAAACTAATTAACAATCTCGTCGGGGCGCGCGCGCTAATCCCGAGCTTATGCGAATTATGACCCGTAATTTTCAACTATCTACTACTTTTTCTAATGACACATATTAATTTCTAAAGTATTATGAAAATATTACTCGTCAAATAACACGAAGTAGCGGATCTTGAGCTCGTTAGATATTGATCTTTATGATTAACGATTGTAAATGCTAATTAGCATTGAAAATATGATTACGGAATATTTTTAAGCGAGAATATTACGTTTGTCCAATATTAGAGAATTGGCGAAAAATTTCGCCGGATTAAAGTCTCTTGATCAAAATATTATATCTTTTAATTATTACGATTTTTGTAGAATTTTAATTTACATGTATATATTAATTATATATCATTATGATATATAATTAATATATACATGTATAAAAAATACACAGAAAGGAAGAAATAAATTTTTATTAGAGACAAATATTCTTACCTGGACGAAAAATCTACCTAATAAATAAAGATAAACACACACATCCTGTGTACATTTTACCATTAGCAAACATCGACCCCTGTTAAGCAGCTGCCAAAATTTTGCGTCGGTGGAGCTCTTTCGGGCGGAACCGGGCGCGTCTGCTGCACCAGGACTGCCTTTTTCTTTGTTGTGAATTCTATCGTTCTTAATAATAGGCCGTAGCTTTGACGAGTCGCTCTTCTTGCGTGTTAGAACGGGTGTTAAAAAACGCAAAGCAGACTCAACACAAACGGCGAGGCAGGGATTGTAGGTGCCAGGCGAAATGCTGCCTCATGTGAAAACAAGAGAAACGACGATGAAAGAGCCCTCTTATTCGTATCATCGTTCCACATTCGATTGTCGCTCACCCGATCGTTTTATACCCGGCTCTAACGGTTTTTCCCTTGTCCATCCGTACGTGGATCAATTAAATGCGATAGTACCCGTTTTATTGTTCGCTTATGAATATGTTTTTAATTCGACAACAATAACGACATAACGTTTGTAATTCGTTTCGAAGAAGATTGTAAACATTCGCAATCAATTTTGTTTTTTAGAAACCATCTTTTCATTTTGTACATCATCTCCGTCAAAACAAAAATATTAAAATTTTGTATTTTTATTTTTATATATTGAAAATTTATAAATTGGTTATATACTTGTTTTAATAAATATGTAACCAATTTATAAATTTTTAATATTTATAAGTATCGTAATTTTTCAAGGAGAAAAAAAATACTTTTTAATAAAAAGAGAAAGATTTTTCAAAATTTGATTCGAGCAATTTTGTAAAATGTGTAAGTGCTGTTTAACGCATATCCTGATTGCGTATTAAGTAATTAAGCGCAATATAGTTTTATCAGTGATACCGATCATGCTCATCCCTGCTTTTATGAGTCGCGTTAACGGATAATTAGAACAATGAGCAGCGGTTGATCGTGGGTCGCGACTAAATTTAGTGCAAGTCATTAAGCCACCATGTAAATCAGTCGGGGCCTGTTACTTCGTTACTTGCCTAGGCCGATGACCTCTCAGTGCGGCGCGCAACTAGGAACACAGCAAAATTATCCACCAAGAACAACACACGGGCCGTCCATCCAGATATAGCCAGCATATTACGTGAACCGTTTGTACGACGTCTCGTAGAGTCGTGCTTCTGCCAGCTTCATTCTTGCTCCATGGCACTTGATTTTCCAATTATGAGTATACGAATGCGACACGATGCTGGACACGAAACGAACGGCCCTCGACGAAAACTTCTGACAGCGCCCATGTCTCATAGTTTATATTCCTCGAGTGCTAGCGTAGCTTTGACAGTCCTAGCGTAAACGGTTAGTCATGTGCGCTTGCCTATATTGAGAGAGAGATGGCGATTAGTGAAATACTAATAAATAATATCCTCGACATATAAGATGAGAGGAACGTGTAATCTCGTCGAATATTATTGGTGACGAATTATTTACGAAGGCTAACATGGAAAGAATCCAGAATTTATTTGTCGGATTAGAATAAAATTACATTTTATTATAAATAGTTTGATGATAATATAAGCGTATTAAAAAAATGTTTTATGATTAAAATTTGTATATCGCAGAGAGTGAGATTATTTTCTTCAAAATAATGCCCATTCTGCACAATTATTTTTTAACATGACTAACGTGATCTTACTAGATATCTCGCTCATTTCAGATGTTAATTCTGTAATTTATAAACTTATTCCAAGAGCAACAGACGTCTCGAGAAAAACAATGCTCAATGGCAGCAATGATTATGCGAGACGCACATCTTGCACGAAGCGAGTCGCGCTTTCATTTAAATAATTCCGTCAACGAGTCGCTTCAATTTATCCAACTCAGTTTGATATCTTCTAAATAGCAGTAAGCACGCTAAAGATTCAGAGGCAGGAAATGGCTCATTTTCGGACATGACGTCGTATCTACAAAACTTCATAAGACACTCAAGGGGGAATATTATTTTTTCTTTACTTTTTTAATTTAATATTTTTAGGGAAAAACAAATTATTTTTCACAATTCTCTGTATTAATTTTTTATTTAACATTTATTACTCACCAAAGTTTGCTGATTTTTATCTGAAACTTTTTGTCAAATTTTCGTCATTCGGTTAACACCAACATCCGGTCCATCTCATTTCGCCGAAACTGCATCGTTCGACGAAAAGTTTGCCATTAAAAAGCGAGCAAACATTTGCTATCCATTCCAAGTCCATTTCTTCATCGCTATAACATTCTGAGATTCCCATAAAATCAATAAAAATAAAAGATTGTCAAATTCTACAGAATCGATTAGTCAAGAAGCCTTTCACCTTCCACACCGTATTATTGTTTTCACGTTGCAAGAATCTCGTCTCAAGATGGGACGAGTTTGCCGAAGCCCGGTAGCAACCGGACGCGGTTAACTTCTCTCGAAGAAACTCTTCTGGTGTCGACGTTCGTCTTTTTTTGCTCACGCGAGAGAATGATCCCGTGTCTTGACCCTCGTTTATAATAATGACGTAATTATTCTGATCCCACGCGCGCTGACCATCGAGCCGAGCGAAAGTGCGTCTGCACGAATGAGTGATTTGAATTCATATTCATGTTCATAAACGACGAGTAATAAATTGCACAAACAATAGAGAGGGGCCTTAATTTGAATGTGTGATTAATTTTTTATTTATACAAAGATACTTTCTGTCATAATAAGATTGCTGTTCCCAATAATAATTAAACGATAAACAGAAAGAAATTAAATTTACATGACAAGACGATTAATAAAAAATTGGAGATATTAAAATGAAGAAATTAAATATTAAAATGAAGAAAATCGTGAAATTATTAATTAATTTTAATCTTTAGTCATCTCATTTTACCACATTTACTTTATAATTATTTCATTCATATATCCCTTCTCTCCCCTTCTTTGAAATGAATCTCGATCGGGATTTCTTCTGATGTAATGAGACACGCATACAGTATAATCACATTCATAATTCTCGGTTCAGAGAGCTCTGAACGACACTTTGTATCGAACGAGACAACGATCCCCATTGAAACAGAGGCGAGTCTGAACGGCGAACATATTAGGAGACAATAATCCTTGAATGCGTCTGCGGCGCTCCGGTGCTGAATGAGGCTAAAAACGGGTGGGTGCATCCTCGGCATGTAAATGCGAACGACGCGGCGACACAATGGATCCTCGCGTAAGCGCAACCGGTTGCATAAGCGGAAGTTCGATTGTACCGGCACGAGTGCGAGTTATGCATTCGACTGCGCACAGGGTGATTTATAGAGGCCCGTGGAAAACAAAGAGCCGCCGAGAGGAATCCTCTCTCGGTGAAGGTGAGCAAAAACCGAGTGCCCAGAGTGCCCAGGGGGATTAAGATTGAAGTGACATATTTGCGCACGTGGAATTGCATCGATTGCAATTCCGTGCGCGTTAGCGGAAAAATCCTTCAACGTGTGCGATGTAATATTTTCTTGAGCAAGGTGCATATGTATTTGATAATGTTTCTTCATGTGCGTGCGAGTCGCACACTCTGAGAGATAATTTAAGAGCGGATGTAATAAGTGTTCGCATTGCCTTTTTTAGAAAATGGCATTTCATTGCAAGTATATCCTTCATTTTACAGATACTTAAGTTTAACCCAACTACACTCTCATTAATTTTAATAGTAATTCATATATTTATTGCTTGTAAATATTGTGATTTTATATTTTTTTAATCTCGATATTTTTAGAAAAATTGCATAGATTATCCTGACAAGTGTAAGTACTATAATGATACCATATTTTGAAAGTTTTATTTTTTCTGCATATATAAGAAATATGCAATAGGAGCATTACATAAAAGGAGAGTAAAATATGATTAAAGTCTCTATCTTTCTCCGTCTATCTCCGTCTGTCGTCTAACGACGTTCGATAATACATAACGAGCATCTTCCGCCAGATCGCGAACGACGATACGAAGAAGTGGATGCAGCGTAGATTGCAGTATAATACATCAGATAATCCGCAGGAGGTGCTCGCGAACGAAGGCCAAGATCTATAGACGCGCGGCAAAGGTCAATGTTAGTATGCGATCGTAAATCGAATAGGATCGCGCGATGGCATTTTCCTCGCTCCCCCTGGCTTGTCAGTGTCGAGCATCACGTCCGTATACGCCAAGTGGACCGACCGGTCAATTAGTACGGCCCGTAAAAGCCGGACGGAGAGAGATGCTTGGGTGCAACGTAGCGTGTGAGACACTTCGAGTGCCGAGGCGCGCCGCGTCCCTCCTTCGCGGAACGTCATTTTCTCGCTCGGTCTATTATAACGACATAATAATCGATCGCGTGGATATAACCGTTGGATGCATCTAGATGCGATATAAAGGTCAACGAAACTGTTTACGATCACGTTTCCCCTACGAGGGTCGCGATGTACGCCGGTCGGCTTTCCAGAGAGGTCCGTTTCTCCTTATATGAAACTCGATAAACTGGTTGACGGAGTCTTCGCAGGAATTATTTCATCGCGAAGTCAGATACTGTATAAATTTAAAGAAGCTGTGTGATATCGTCTTTAACAAAGTTTCTCTTATATATATATTTTTATAATTATTCTATAAATATTTTTTAAATGTTATAAAAATACACTTGTCTTGGCCATTGAGTTTCGTAAAAAATAATTAAAAATATTAAAAAGAATAATAAAAAATATCTTATTATTATTTTGAAATATATTAAATATATAATATATATATTATAAATTAAATATATAAATTAAATATATAATATACAATTTATTATTAATAAAGAAAATATAATAAATATAATTAATAAAAAGATATTATTTTTTACAAAAATAATTCCTCGAGACTTGGGAAGATGGAAAGTGGAGAGATCGCGGAGGAACTAAGAGAATTGAGGAAGGTTATGGAGGAGGATATGATGCAGAATTTGAAGATCATGCAGCAACAGCGGATATTGAAGATAACGCGAAGGATGACAATGATGAGAGGGGCAGTTTGATTGCCGATGAAATGTCGGTCATCGAAGAGGAGGTTGAAGAAGCAGATTTTGAATCGCAGGGAAATCGCAGAGAACGAAAATGAAAACGAAAATGATACAAGGATTGAACAGGACACGAGACATTAGAGCAGAGCGAGTGGTAAATCGTGCAATTCAGAAAGTGACGAATCGGATATGGGAGAAGCAGAAGTGCGCGCGATGCAAAAGAAAGAGCCGCGATTGAGTGATATCGATAATTTCAGAATACATGGCGAGGAAAATTCGCCGGCGATAGAAAAGTACGTCGAGAATCAAAACACTTTCGCGATGACTAACGAAAATTAAACAGAGTAACTTGAATAACTTCTTGATTTCCGGCGCATTTGCGAATGCAGACAAATTTCAGACATTGTGTCTCCAGAAATCCGCTACAATAGCAAAGGGTAGAAGAGGGAGATAAAGGAAATGGAGGAAGTTGAGGAGAGTGGAGAGGAGTAGTCGGTAATCGAAGTGCTTTCGTCTATTTTTCGTTTTCTGTTTTTGCCGTTATTTTCAGTTATAAAATGAGGAATGGAAAGGAAAGAGTTAGAGCAGGAGGAAACGGAGACGAGACAGACGAGAGACAGGATAGGAAAATCAAAGCTCAGGAGTGAAAAGGAGAGGAAGAAAAGGGAAATGGAAAATGGAGCATTCGTGCAAAGGAAGCATAGATTGGGAAGAGGAGAGATCGGAGAGTGAAAAAGGGGATGAGGATCGGAGAAAGAGGGAGGAGAGGATACGTAGGGAGGGTGTGGGAAATCAGGATATAATGGTCGCACAATGGCCAAGCTCGGGGGGGGGGGGATAAGTGTTCAGATTTGTAAAAGGTTCGGAAACGCTCCTTGTAAAAGCGTCTTATAATTCCTGAGGGGCAGCAATAAATTTATCTATCTATCTATTTAATTCCTCGAGACATGTCTACATCTATATATATTAATTTACGACCGCGGTCGATAATCCTGCATCTTCTTCTAGCTAGTTAAACATCGTTGACTGATCAATTAATACAATTCATGGCGAAGTGACGGTCACAATGCACAACGGGGCATCGATCTGTGCATGTGTCAAGGAACCGGAGTCGTTATCTAGACAAGTCACGACACGGCAGTTTCATCACGGGAATCCCTCGTCGAGTGTCGCCTCGTGATTTACTGAAGACCACTGGCAAGTAGGTCAAGCGTGATTAAACCGCGAAGCTTACGTCTCGATATCGTTCGATTTGCATCGAGCCGTCTCCATCGAGGGGAAACGCGCGTAATACACGGTTCATTTAGAATCCATTAGGTTCTCTTGGCGTGAACGTAATTATTGCTCGCAAACGACTATTCTCGACGAATATCTCTGTAATGTAATGTAATCTTGAATCTCCTGAGATCTTGCGTTTGCAATTAATAAGAAACTCCGAAAGAATTTTATATATATAATTACATCAGTCACGGAAAACGGAAACCATCGATTTTCTCTGGCTCTTTGCGAGGAAAACAAAGTAGATACGTTTCTCCAAGAAGGGAACAATTAACACGACGAATGAGCGGCATGAATGGGCGAATGTAGTGAATGGATAAAAGAGGCAAGCGGGGATCCGCGAGAAAATGATTGCGCTCATCTCGTCTCGCTAATTGCAATGATAATGACGACTGCGCGATAATTAAGGATGGCTGAGTCGAGAAACGTCTCGCAAGATGACATCATCTAATACGGCCACGTGGTGGATGGGTGACGTGTACCCCGTGACAAATAAGCATCGTGACAGTGAGTCTGTTAGTGGGAGGCGAATGCTGGCATTCGCTTAGGTTGGCTTAAGGTGTGCGCTAAGTTACCGAGTAAATTGAATTTCGTTTCGAGCGAAGGTGTTTGCACGTGAAGTGTAAAACATTCCAGCCGAGTGTAAAACATTCCTACTTATCGCGTCGGATGTAATTATCGTATTTTAAGGTCGATCCATTCTCTAAAAGTGAATCAGTGAAAATATCACTAATTTAAACAGTAAAATAAGATTTCACTGAGAATCAGTGAGTATTTTAATATTTTCAGTAGAAACGCTTATTTTTTTGTTATTTTATCTTATATCTCACTGATTATGGTCAGTTAAAATAAAATTCACTGTAAAATCAGTAATTGCTAGCTCGTTTGTTTACTGCTACGATCGCTATCTCTCTCGTATTTAGTTTTAGTCATAAGAATTATATAGAGTTTGCAAAGAGCGACAGATAAAATTAAAAATATTACTTCGATTTAATTTCAGATATTAAAACGATCTTATGAATCGGACAAATAAATGTCTGGCGGCTTAATGAAAATTATTCGTTCGTTATCTATTTAAAATAGGAAGTTCAATATGCATGTAATATAAATAAAATAAAATTTTTAATATAATAAATATTTGTTTGGACATAATTAGTAAATATAAATAAAATTTTTAATTTTATATGAAATAGATGGAGAGATGAATTGTAGTTTAATATTTCTGACAATAACGAAAGAAATATTACTGATATTGAGAAATATTACTGATTGAAACAAAATTATTAACTGATTCTTTCAATAAAATATCACTGATTTACAGTGCTATACTTATAATTGCTGTAATTAATGACTTTACTGTTTTTTCAGTGATAATATACTGATTCACTTTTAGAGAGCATTTAAGCTAAGTCCGAGTCGCGTATTAGAACAGGTGTTTTCTCATCATTCTTATCTTACGGTTGTTTAAATTGATATTAGCTTAATTTAGCGAATTTTATTCACACAAGGTAAAAGTGAATTTGTGTAAGAATAAAATTGCGCGTTATTTTAAAATCGCTTTTTTAGTAATAATAGAAGATGAGTAGGGAGCGTCTCGTTGTATAGTTTGATAATTGATAAAACCTTGGCGGATTCAATTATAAGGCAGTTAACCTACATTTTCCGCATAGACGTTGTTAATTATAGTTTCGCGTAATTTGCGGACGAAATAAGACAGTTGATTTATAACGCGTGGGAGACATTCTAAGTAAAATTTATTGTACATTGTGAGTACGTTAAGAATAGTTCAACTTGAGCCCGATAAAACCATCATTAACGAACAATGTTGCGCTATGCAAACTTGTTGATTTCTAACGGAAGTACAACTGAATGCTAATTTTTTAGGTGTCACAAGACTCACGGGAGGCTGGCAAAATAATATTTTATATTGAGCAATCATATTGTTGTTTTTTTGCTGAATTTCAAAACGGATGCCACTTTCGTAGGATGCAATACACACGTTGACCGGCGTAATATTTCGGATTGAATTTCGGTAAACGCATTCTCGTTGGATGATGTAAGCTGATTGTAGGCGGAGAGGCACAAGATATTCTTCTTGCGTTGCATCCTTTTATATCGATGGTAATGAAGGAGATAATGCCATTACATACGACGCGTCGGTGGCAGCCGCGAAACATTCTTTGATTTATTTAAAGCGGACATGTTCCATTGATTAATCCTCCGCATTATTTATAATCTTCCTTTTATGCAAAACCGAAATAATATGATTAACATGCTTGAGAAAATATGATATCTAATGATGGGAGTAGCGTCTGATAATTATATTCTTTTGATTTTGCAATAAAAATCGAAATAATATCTTATTTTATAAATAATAATAATAAAGAAATAATAGAATAATGAAGAGAAATATTTGAAACAATGTTTTCTAGTCTTCTCTCGCGGTAATTAATTTACATTTTCTGCATGAAACATAAAATAAAAAAAATACATAATGTAATAAAAAGTTTAAAAGAATTTTAAAAAAAATATTTACTGGAGAAAGTCGTGTAATGAAAGTTTGAAGTAGACCAGATTTCTGTTTTTGAACGCATATTTTTTCGTAAATGCATTACGTTGATATGTCGACCCTATCCTTACGAGGATCACGCCCAACCGAGGAAGATTAATGTTATTCACAGCAACATCTCATGTTCTTGATATCCGTAACGATCCAGTCACGCGCGCGCGCAAGATGTTACATGGTCATCTTCCTCTATGAGCTGACTCACTATTTAACGGTCTTTTAAACTGCCTGCGATACAGGATGAAGTTTTCTGAACCCTCGATAAGACGAAGAGGAACAAATAATATCTCTACAATAGATGAAAATTATCTATATATCTCTTGTATGACAGGAGGTATCGAAATGAAGCTAATAAATTATCATAATAACTTGCGATAAAAAACCAAGTCTAATAATATTATATCGTAATCATATACATCACTATTTAAATTAATATATAATGTACGTATATATTACATGATAAATTTAATTTCTTATTTAACATTTGTTTCAATCATAAATAATTTATGATAAATATTATTAGTCCTTTTTTAAAAATAGTTAATATTTACAACAAATAATTTATAATAAATTACTTATTCTAAGTAATAATTTTTTAGAAAATAACTAATTAATAGAATTTTGAATAATTTTTTAATATATGTACGAAGAGAAAAACATGATTTTTTTTATATTTTACGTTTTAGAGAAACTTTTTTGATTACAACGCGAGATATTTGAAAGCCTTACGACGTACGATTAATCGTAATTCTTAGAAATATTGCTTTCCAAATAAGGGAAAGTATTAGATCCCGCAAGCAAAATGTATGCGTGTTAGGGTTATGCCTCTGCGTGATGGGACTACGGGACCAGCAACCATCCCGCGAATTGGGTTCATTGTGCTGACGAGACAAAGATCCACACCATAGAAATGACGTTACACGACTCACCTGTCGTAATGGCAATGTTATTAGTTTCAACCCTTGCGGTTAGGTCAAACAATTCTGCGTCTGTAGAAAAACTTTTACATATTAGGATGAACGATACTGATGCGTACTTTTTTTGCACACTACGATTATCTTTCAAACTTTTTGAAAAATATTATTACATTTAGCGAGATATTTTAAACAGGCAGCAATTCTCCCGAAAAGATATGACGAAAGACGATATTGAAACTGGAGTGCGCACGAGCTCAGTCTAAATCAGGCTCCTCTGAACTTGATAAAAATCCTATAATACGATCGCTTCTCTAGTATTAGTGCTACTTACGCTATGAAAAAGGAGACAGATATATACTCAAAGCACATCTTCAAGTATAAAAATAAATTCCTACCTCGAAGTTTATCTATTAAAAAGAGTTACTGTATTTTTTATATTATAAAGAAAGTACTATGTGTTATTTATTTATTTTTATACATTTATATATATTTTAAAATTATGTTGAAATTTTTTAATAATGAACTATAACTAATCATTAATAACATTTATATTTTATTTTATAATATATTCATTATTCGAATATTTTTAATCTTGGGAAACTTAAGTTTTACAGATCTCACATATGATATAAAGCTTCGAAAATATTACCTAAATTTTTTTAATATAAAATTCTCTGATCCTGTTAATGATGATGCGGAGTCAGCCTGAGAATCATGCGATGCAGCATCGGCGACGAAGCATCTGCGGACTCGCGTTATCTTCCCGCTTGGCGCCCGGCCAGTCCCAATGTCGTCCCTTCTGCTATTTCACCCAACGAGCGTTATATACCTTGCAGCAGCCGCGCTGTGGTTATTTTCGCGCGACGGTGGCAAACCCGATATGCGAGAACCGGCCGCAGCAATAACGAATTATTTCGAATCAATTCATGTCAGACGTTGCGCAATTTTTATCTCTTATTTTCTCTCTCTCTCTCTCTCTCTTACACGATGATTTTCCTTTCGATGACGACATTTGCCGCTCCTTTCCGAAGATATTAATGTAATTCATTAAAGAAAAAAAGATATGAGTATTACGCATTAACATCGCATCGCGAAATCTGAAAGGTAAATTCATTTCCGAATTTTGAGAGCTTTCGGTCTTAAAAAGGAATTATTCACCTATTCGATCATATTTAATTTGCATCTTCAGCGAATTGAATATTAAACGATAATTTTCTCTATATATAATACATTAATAATTAATATTAAATGTCATTATATTGTCACATGTCAGATTATCTAATGTCTAATCCCGAATCTATTTAAAAACAAATTAAAGATGTTTCAAGATATATGTAATAAATTATTAAATCAAAAGAACATAAATCATTATAGTTTGAATTAGAGAGAAAGAGAGGGAAATTTCTCTTTTATGATTAAATCTTTCTGTCAAAATTCAATTGCATTTGTGATCAATGACAATTTAATTCTAGAACTTAATTCTTTCTAGATCAAATTTTCTCGAGATTTGTCTCATTTTTATACAAAAATAGTTCTAAAAATATATAAAAACGATCATAATTATTTTAATTGAATATTTTTATATTTTTCGGATCCGAATATGTCAAAGAAATAAATGGAATGCGAAATAATGTCTCGAAAAAAAAATATGATCTTGAAATATTCTGATGCTAATGTTCAAACATTTCATCGACATCGTCGTTTATTGCATTATGTTCTCGTACGAACGTACGCATGTGCGTGCCTTAGGGTCCCCTTTCTCGGAGAATAAGAAGAGTGCGTGCCTCTTGGTAATAATAACCATTAAGGCGTGAGAGAATGTAGGGGCTGACGTCATCCATTCAACATTCGTAATCCATCGAACACTGTCTTCTCGAATAATCGATGCAAAGTCGATACGCGATTTGATTGGTACCGTCTTTGAAAATATCAGCAAAGATTCAGAGCGATATCGATTTGTCGCGAGAAAATAAAAGATACTTTTAATGCTTTTCACTCATTCAAATAAAAGCATTGAAAAGAGAAAAAAAATTTACATATATATATCTTTTCTCATGAAAGCTTTTATATCGATGAGTAAACGATAAAAAATTAAAAATAATAAAGATAATTTAAATATATCTTCGATATATTTATTATTCACGGAAATTGGTAGAATCTTGGCAAGGTAAGAATTATTGCGAAAGCAAAACACGGTGGTTCTCAGAATAATCTCTTTTACGGAATTCGAGCTTGTGTCGAAAAATTTCGTAACTTTCACCCTCTCGATACGATATCATTTGCTCACAAAAAGGGAAGGAGACTTATCGGAACAAACAAAGGCATGGGAAGTAAAGGAGAAAGACGCGATCGATAAGAGAAACTCTGGGATTGTTAAGATGTTTCCTTTAACACCCCATGTGCTACCATTACTTTCTCGTCATTCGACGATTGATTACAATGTATGCTGTTTGAGAACTTCCTCAGAAAATTAGTAATGCAATAAAAAAATCTCCCTATAATTTATATGTACATCCTTTTACGAGGATACTAAAAAAATATATAAATTAAAAAAAATTTTTATATATACCTCTATATTATTACTTTATATTTATTTCATCTATTATTTGAATGCAAAATTGCCATACAGTAATTAATTCAATAGAATCAGAAAGATTCGCGTTTAAATGTTTTTGTTGATCTTAGTTAATTTAATTCTATTATAATTTCTTTTTACACTAAATATTTTATTTTTTATTTACTAGTATATATAATAGTATATAAAACTAGTATATAAAATGTATATACTTATAATAATAATATAAAAGTATATATGTATCAATTTATATATTAATAGAATCACAGATTTATGATAAATACTGCACATTGTGACTAAAACATTCTTGTTCACGCTTACTTTACATGGAATCCAAATAACTCCAGCTGCAACGGACGTCTCGTAAACGGAAGTTGGCTTTGAGCTCCGATCCAACGAAAATTCCACGAACTACACGGTCTCCTCCTCATCGAAACGAGAAGTTATTTCTGCTCTAACTTAACGCTCGCAAAACTGCAATGCTATAATCGCGGATGCACTCTGACATTTTCACGACGTGAAGAATGTCCTTTGCGCTTCCTGCATATCAGTAATTTACGAGCGTTCTTTTTCATTTGTGAAACGAAACCCGACTGTAACCGCATACCTTATCGTACTCATTGTTAAAATACACGTGAGGACACTGCGGCGAGATGACGTGTCCTGCAGATGTGATCAGGTATATCGTCCTTTTTTCGGGCGTGTACTGTCACGATGATATCACTGCAACGAAAAGCGTGCCCATAATACAAAACAGATTTGCGGTTATACACGCGCACGTCCGTTACATTCCCTATAGAACTCATCAGTATGGTACTCGGATCGTTAAGAGAATAAAGTCGGCCGCAATAAAGGCGGGGCTTTTCTATTTCGCAAGATGAATTTACGTTGATTTACAGACATAAGATCTATCTTGAGTATCTCTGGTATATATAAATATTCCGAAACCATCGATTTTTTGTTCATTTTTATTCATTTTTTATTTTTTATTTTTTTAGTTTAAATTTAGGCCAATTTGTTTTGCATAAATGTATATCATAGAGCACTATTAATTTTCATGTAAAATATTAAATAAAAAAGATGTCTTTAGAAGTAGAAATAAACACCAAGAGATCTTATCTTTTATATTATCTTCGTTTTGATAGGATTTTAATTGAAATTTAGGAAGCAAAATCTTTAGCAAAATCTATATATTCACATAAATGCGAGTAAATAACTTAAATAAATAGTATTAGATATTTAAAAAATGAAGAGAAAATTTGAAAGATGAAAAAAATAAATTCTTGTCCAATGATCTTGTCTATAAAACAAAATTAGGAGGAGGAAGGAAAGACCATTTTTTTCTAAAAGTTTGTATTTTAAACTTTCCTTTTGACTTCCTAAGAAAGTATAACCGTGACAAATTTATCGAATAATGGAAGGCACATTAGAGGGCTAGGTTTAAAATGCCAGACCTTAACGAGACCATCAGTGGCAAACCACACCTTAATGTATTTCGTGTACCTAATCAATTTGGTTTATTGTTTCGTTTCTTCAAGCAATCTCATTTTTCAATTAAATTCATAATGAACCAACATCTTACTTAAAATTTAGCAAATATTTTTGAAACGATAAGTACCTTCGCAAATAGGGACACAACAATTTTGATGAAATTGATGAAAGGCTAATTTTAACTAATGAAAACTTATTCTTTTTTTGTATCTCATTAATATTTCACATATCATTGATATATCACATCCATAATCTTTTACGTCTAGTTCAATACATCAGTTTTTCTTTTTTTAAATAAACTATGTAATTATTTTTTTCAATATTTAACTATAAAAATTTATAGTCACAAATTCGAGTAAATAACTTAAATAAATAGAAAATTTTTCTATAAATAGGAGAAAAGCACGAGATCTTTTTTGAAAACAAAAGTAGATACTCCGCGGTTGATGACACGTATTGCAAAATGAATATAAGCTATGAACGCAATGTTCCATGACATTAATCCAACTGGCAGAATGCGTGGGTGTAGCTCTATAAAGTCACACGGATTGAGCAATGGGACACCGTGGCGCCTATTCGCGTGTACAGAATAGAGCGTTGCTAAGGGAGAATGGAGAGATTGGGGCTGCAGCTTTTCTGAAACACGGGGTGCTAGCATGTAAGGGATGGTCATTAATCTAGATTCATGGGGTTCTTTCTGTGTAATCGCATTTTACTTCGCTTACGAAAATGCTCGAACAGTTATATAATTAAATGCTTAAATATAATTATTTAAACATTCGTTGTTTTATTCCATTAGTTGATTTACTTATAATTCTAGAAATTACATTCGATATATTTATATTGATTCTTTGCAATATAATCGTTAAATAAATGTGAATAAATGTGCCCCTTAAATATGGCTACTCCTTAATTAATTTTTTTATTTAATAACCTTTATCTAAAATAATTTAAAGATTTATTTAATAAATTTTTAATAAAATTAATATAAGATTTATTTAATAAATTTTTAATAAATTTAATATATATAGAGAGAGAGGATTTTATTAAATTTTAATACGACATTCCAATAGGCTTTGTTACTCTTTTACGTTGGTTGAATTTACTTGACAACATATACAATTGTTAAATTTGCAATTATGCACATTCAAGCGCGTTCAGAATCTATTAATCAATAATTTTCAAAATTATCAATAGGCTGAAATCAATGGAGTAGCAGACTTCAATCACGATAAACGATGATTTAGCGGTCTTAATTCGCGAAATTGGCGGATGCTTTTTGCCGTTCATTCGACGAAGTCAAACAGACCACCAGGTCCGGTTGACTTGCACGACCTATTTTTTTCCGAGCGCAGGGTGTGGTTACGGCTAAAATCGAACGGCGTGTATAACGCGTTAGCGTGAAGTTGTGCCCTGTGAAAAACGAGGCAAACTGATGGCAAACACGCAGGGGGAGCTCCTTGGCCGATCTAATTGCATAGCAATTTCGCTCTTCTTCTGACCTCATCGTCGCGAAACTGGCAGGAAACTGTATTCATTGTTGAAAAGGATGGTATGGGGTCGCGTATTATTAGAAAGCCAGAGTGTGCACGTTTATGTTCCGACCCGAAATCGAGCACGGTCGTGCACTAGAAATCTAATTTCGACTGCTGCATCTCTTCGCTTCTCGCCCTTCTTTTCACGGAAAGGGATATCAGTTTGCGGTTTTGACGAGAACTGGAGAACAGATTGCAGCCGGTTGGTACGGGGAGATTTAATTGATTGCGTTAATAAACTGTCACTTTAAGAAAAATGTTACCGATTATGTATCAATAACGATATTTAGTTAATACCCAAACAATCGTAGCAAATTATTATTTCTATCATTATTATAAATATAATTTTATAAAAGATAGAGACATTATATTGATTTTACATAAATTATCATAAATAAATATTGATAGTAATTTTACTGAGATTAGATTACATTATTTTTCGCTTAATTTCAACTTATTATAAATATTAAGCAACACAAAAATCGTATTTATGTAAATAATTTAATAAATTTTAATAAAAACTAAAAATTCGCGTTTCATAAATCTCATGTTAAAATTCTCTCTCCTTTTTTCTGTTTTAGCTTTGTGCAAATCTACTAAGAGTACAGAAGAAGATGTGAATTATGAGGAGGATACACCTGTTGAAGAGGACGATGAGGATCAAGGGGAAGATGACAATAACGACACTGCGGAACCGCAAATCTTATCGCAGGGACAGAGTATTCGCGTACAAGCCGGAAGTACCGTTATACTACCCTGTCAGATGATTCACATAGGTTTGTAGAGCAGTGATCTCTTTTAATCGCCATTCAATGCGACACACTTTCAAAAAGATTTCTCTATCCTTATGAAATTATTTTTAAAAGTATGAATATTTCACTAAGGCTTTCTTTAAAATAAGAGGAATAAATTGTTAGAATGAAATGAAGAAAAATTTCAAAGATATAATTATATATCTCTATTATACATGTATTTTCTACGTAAGCTTTAATCATGATTTTTTACACGACAATATCAATAAGAAATTGATATTAATAATACATTCTGAAAAATTTCTATCGCGTACTGTTACAGAAAATTATGCGTTCACGTGGTCGAAGGATGACAAGATACTATACTTCGAGACACTGTCGCATATAAAAGAGTCAAACAGGATCGTACTATTACCGAACAATAGCTTGGCGATCTACAACGCGACAGTTAGCGACTCTTCCGATGATTACAAGTGCAATATCCTCCGGCAACCCGAAAGCATACATTTAACTCACCGTTTGCGGGTCGATCCCGAAAGGACGCATCAACAATCTGCAACCTCACCACCTCCGCAACATTCACATAAAGGAATCATACGTGTGATACCTCCTTCGCGACTAATCAACGCGAAACAGGGCGACACTATCCAATTCGGTTGTGAAACAGATACGCAGCCACCACTTGAAATTAAATGGTTTTTTATGGTAAAATATTGAAAGCTATAACAAATATTATTAACAATATTATTAAAATAACTATGATAGTATCACTTCTATTATATTATTTTATAAAAATATATACAGTTATAATATTAATAATTATACAAATATGTTAAAAGAAATATACTGACGGATGTAAAAAAAGAAGAGACAAAACTGATTTTATTTCTTTTTTCGATAGAGCAAGAAAGTGAATGGCGACGACCCCAACGTGATTTTGAAAGACAATTACATCACGATAAAAAAAGTAAACAGCTCTCATAGTGCTCTGTTTCAATGTCTCGCGGAGGATGGTTCAAAAACGCCGGCAATGGAAGCGATCAATGTCATAGTACAATGTAAGTTAATTGTTCATTTCCGATACGGCTTAAGCTTTTTTCAACCTTTAATAATATCTATTTTGTAAGGTCTATCTTAATATTATTTATTGACTTTTTTTTACTTTATGATAGATATACCCGAGATAGAGGTGAAAAAAAATAAAGTTCACACCGGCGAAAGTATCGAATCGGAAATGCAGTGCATTGTGAGCGCCTATCCTGAGGCTATAATAAAGTGGTATAAAGATGGTAAGGAAATTACGCATAAGAAGGGGTCGGTAGTAATGCATCATAGCACTACGAAAGGCAACAAGACTAGACATATTTTGAAAATTTTGCACACTTCGAAGAAGGACTTTGGCGAGTACAAATGTCGCGCACAGAATCTTATTGGTGAAGATACAAAATCTATCGTTTTGACAGGTAATCACTATTATATTAATATTTATATATTAAAAAAGATATAAAATTTGTTAAAAGATTTTTTTATTTGCAAAATGTATTTTAGGTGTACCCTCGCAAGCGAAAGTTGTTAGCGCCGAAGTACTCGATGATAATAATGCCATTATTTTAAAATGGCATCTGGAGAGTTATTCACCGATCAAAGAATACAAGGTAAATAAATTTTTTGCGATATGCATCAAGAATAATAAAACTGAGAATAATAGAATAAGTCTTAAAATTCATTGAAATATGTGGCAAATATATGATATAATTCTTTTACTTACAGCTGCAATACCGCCGCAACGGCGAGGAGACATGGAACTTTGTTGAGCCCGAAGTCAAAGAAGGTAATGGAAATCAATTTATCGTGGAGCATCCGATCAAAGACCTTCAGCCTGGATCTTATGAGGCAATCCTTATGGCTAGAAACGTATTCGGGTGGTCTATGCCATCAGAACCGCATTCGTTTACTGGTGGTACATATCTTCTTCTTTATGCATATTATTTATGCATGCTATTCAAAAAAAACGTTATACATATATTTTTAAATACTTTATTTTCGTATTTCAACATTTTTAATTTTTATTAAAACTTTCTTTTTTTAATTTTTTTAGATTATCCGTCTGAGATGGCACAAAAAGGTACACACGAAACACATCCATTGTTTTCTACGTGCACACGCGAATACAGAATATTTATTATCTTTAAATCGCTATTTTTTAATTTTATTCATATTTACAGAGGGGGGAAACTCGGCAGCTATCCAAACTTCCAGAGTTCTAACGTTGATCCTAGTCGTTTTATCTTGTGCCTTCACAAGCCTGTAATTCTTTACTTAATTTTTTAAACTATGTAGGTAAGTACAATGACGTTGTCATAATCTATATTATTGAAACAGTTTCAATAATTTATATTATTGAAATTAGAACAAATTTCTTTAAATAACTAATTTATGTTTATTTCATAGGTAATTTGCTACAGCCAAAGCAAACACCAGCAGACGCCATGGTGGATTTATTAGCGTAGGAACACTAAAGGGTGAGGGGGGACTCGACGCACGTAGAAGTTTCATTGAAATCTTATTTAGTGCTTTTAACGTGCATCTTATTATACTATGCTATCATAAGTAAACATTTTTTTTAATAGGCATTATCGCGATTCATTAATGTACATACAATTGTTACGTATGTAATTGAAATTTTTGCATATAACTCTCCAGGTATTCTACTAAGATGCGTTGTAAAGAAAAAATAAGCATTTTAATTGTACTCCATAAAATTACGAATAATTATTAAGGATGTATTGTACTACAAAATTTTATATGTATGATGTGTGTGTGTATATATATGTACATATTAATTATATAAATCATTATAACAACATATTAGAATTAAAAGCTAGCAAATTATAGAAAACATTATAGAATGTCACTTTCTCTCTGTTTCTCTTTTTCTCATATTCGCTCCAATTACTCTTTATTCATATATGTATATCCAATGTATATGTACACATATATGCATACACACACACATAAATACACACACACACACACACACACACATATATATACATATATAATTTTGAAGTACAATACCCTCTTAATAGGTATTCATGACTTTACGGAGTAATTAAAATTATTATTTTTCCTTTATAATGCATCTTAATGGGACCCTTAGGCGAGTTGTATGCAAAAATTTTAATTACATAACAATTGTGATGGACAATTGAAGATATGTATGTATGTATGTGTGTGCGTGTGTGTATATATATATACACACACACACACACATAATATAGTATTCACTGTATATGCGTTAGCTCACAGAGAGACATGATCATATTATTATAATTTATTTTTGTATGTTTAAGATTATATTAGAGTCGTATTGAAAAATGTTGCTTGATGTCCATATGTGTACACTGATTACTTCTGAAAGAATCGTGTACAGAAATGGCATCTGGTCACTGTCCGCAATGCACGTGTGAAAAAAGCATGTACCTAAAATATGTAATAACAGTAAAGAAAAATATAAGCGTTATAAAGAATACTATTATTACGATACGATTACGGCGTGTATAACCGAGTCAACAAGCAGAATATAGTTGATTATATTGCAATTATTATATAAGAATTATAAATATTAATGCACACATGTTTGCGTATGTTTGCTCCCAACGAAAAAGCAAATTATTTTTTTTTTATTTACATTTATATTTCGAAAGTGTATAATGCAATGTATGGATAAAGAATGATTGAGGCAAATATGAGGAAGAGAGAAAATGACATTCTATAGTGTTTTCTATAATAATTTGCTAGCTTTTAGTGCTAATATGTTGTTATACTGATTTATAATTGTTACATGCAGTACTTTTATAGATAAGCGTAATCCTATGAAAAACTGCCCACTATAGAAACAGTGTGCTCGTCATTAGATATGAATTATATTATACATCAAACAGCCATTTTTGTAAAGTATTCAGAATATTGTTTACACTACATCTACATATATAATTTTAATATTTGTTTTAAAAAGACGATGTATTTTATGTTTTAAATTATAATTGATTAATAATATAATTAATTATATTTACGTAATATTGTATGCTTATTATACCACACAATTGAATTACTGTCTAAAATAGTACTTTTCGCGATGTTAATAAAATTTTTCAATTACATTTATAAAAGTTATAAATGTTTATGAACAATATCACTAAGTACAATTTTATACTTATTATATCGAAAATATATTATTTTTACGTTTTATGTACAATTTTATCTACAAATTTTAATTTAAAATAGAAAATTTATTTGCGAACAAAGTTATTGTAACCATGAAAAAGATACAACACAAAACAGTCAAATTTTTGTTACCATTATTATTAATTAATTAATCTAATAGTGATTAAAAATTTTCTAAATGTACATTTATAATAATAAAAAAATATATTTAATACAAATATATAATAAAAAAATTTATTTAATATAAATATATTAATTAGACTTGAAGTTATTTTATATGTAATACATATTTTTCACATTCTTATGTTTTTTCATATTAAAATTTTATATTGAACATCGTCTTTTTAAATTAGCTGTGCATATTTTTTATATATGTACATATTTATAAGTTTATTTTAAGTGTCAGTAATATATATACATAAGAACAGCTATTATTTAGTCGAAACGCTTACAATACATTATATCGATATACACACCTGAGCATATAAATATAGCTTCTACTGTTGCCTTAATCAATGTAACATGTACAATCAGAAATAATGAAAGATACATATATATTAATTTATAAGATTATATTGACAAATGAGTAATAAACGTAGTACATCAATACATTGCGCATTTTATTATAATATTAATTTATTATAAATTATTAACATATATTGTCACACAAAGAAAATTTGTATATAATATAATTTAAATTCCAAATTTTATTATGTTAAATATAATGATATTTGCTTTTCAACTAACTGTACTTTTGTGATTCTAGAATAAATATATATTTTGCAATTTACTTTTGGAAATAAAATAAGAATTATACTTTTCTTGAGTAGTTACTTTTTGAAATAAAAGAAGAATGAGAGATATCACGGCGCGCTTTTAAGCGATTTCTTAGAGCAATACGTCCTCTGTGGACAAAAATGTGGCAACATGAAGCCAATGTCCACGAATGTTTTCAAAGGATAACATGCATAACTACACAATTTCTGGTTCTGTTCCGCGCTACGTGTACGAAATTCCTCTCTAGAGTTCACATATCACATATGCGCGGTTTTCACTTGTGTTACGTTATCCCCATCATTACGGTTGCGCGTACTTGCTTGCCTCGATTCTAGCATCACTGGCAACACGCGCATTATATGTAGGATATACATCCCATATGTACTGACGATTCGTTGTACAAACCGACAGAAATTTGTACTCGATATTCAAATCGTTACTAGTTGCTGCAATTTATTGTTTCGTCTAATCATCTTTACTTTCATCTTTTTTTCATTTGGGTATGTAAACATGCACTATAGTTTTTTTTCAGCAGTTGTTAGACGGTTATAACCTGTGATACATGTACTAGCTGAAATTGTTTTTACTAATGATATTAGAGACCGGTAATTTTTGTGTTTGTATGTATATGTTTCTGTTTTTATATTTATTAATTTATTTACATTACATGTTGCATTTTTAACTCCTGTAAAAATTTTGTAATTGAAAGAATTTATACTTTAAAATATATTCTTTAATGTACACGTAAAAAGGATAAATTGCATACGTCTAGATATGTGTTAAATAATGTAAACAATAACTTTAAGAAATTTAACTTGTATAGAAGAAGAAAAAAGCATTATTGCTACAATAAACTTTCATCATTGTTGTTATTGTTACAGTATATTTATATCAAATGTATTTAAAATCATCAAAAAATGAATTATTTTTCTAATATAAATTATATTTCTGTCTTATGCAATATATTTTAAACTAAAATTCATATATTATTAAGTTATTAAATTTTACTTGTCTAACAATATTATATTTAAAACATATAATTGATGTTAATTATATGACAAATATGAAAACTATAGATAACCTTTATATTTTTTACATGCAACTATAGATAAAAATGTCTGAACAATTCCTGGGTTGTATTGTTTCTGTAAAATGCATTGACGATCTTACTTATCAAGGCAAAATTGTCGATCTTAATAAGAATAGCCTGACACTGGCAAAAGCATTTTGCAATGGCATACCACATACTTCCATTGTTAACTTAAGGTAAGTTTGCACTGTATATTTATTTGATACATTATACAATAATAAGTCTTATCTTGTATATATATATATATATATATATATATATATATATATATATATATATATATATATATAGTTGATTTTGAATCTTTATAGATTGCAGTAATACAATGTTAATACAAGTATGTTTATTACATATAGTTATTCTTACAGTGTAAAGGATATACAAAAGCTCGAGATTATATCAACTGAAGAATCAGGAACTAATGTGAATGATATACAACCACAGAGTAAAGTGATTGTAAAGAGGCCAATCGCAAAAAGGGCAGGACGATCGATTTCAGAATGCGTTCCTATACTACAAGGGCCAAGTTGCCCACCACAAATGAACTTAAAGAAACCTGTCGAGTCTAACCAGCAGCAAGTGGAACAAACTCCAAATGGAAAGATTGCTCCAGGTATACATTGCTGTATATATAATTTATGTACTTATGTCTGCACATATGTATGCACATAATTATATTATGACACTTTTTAAATGTTGCAGTTGAAAATAATATTTCTAACAATAAATCTATTTCCAAAAGATTAACTCACAAGCAAAGAGCATTGGAAAGAGATGAGCATACTTTTGGTACTCCAATTGATCAGTCTCTACAACAAGACTTTGATTTTGAAAAAAACCTAGCATTATTCAATAAAGAGGTTGGATTTTATTTTACTATTTAAAAATTTACATTATATAAAAGAGAAAATATGAAGTATCTAATATTGCTCTTTTATCTTACTGTAATTATAATTTATCATATAGGCTGTATGGCAAGAAATAAACTCATTGAAACCGGATATCGTTAGGCAGTCAGAAAGCAATCGGGGTACTACAGCTATCTATCGACCTGATGAAAACATTCTCGTATCTGAACCTACAGTGCTCAGACAGATTGTGGTGCCTTGTCCTAGTGAAAAGGAATATGTGACAGATAATGGTTTAGTAATTCCTAGCATCACTCTTAATCTCCATCGGCAATTAATAGGTGCAGCAGATAGATTGGGAATAAGTTGGGAACGTAGGGTTTGTATTGATATTTTTAATTATTTATTTTCATATAATGGAGAAATTGTAAATAATAATTAGAAAAGTTTTGTAAAAGAAAGGTGTAGATTTACTTTTACCATATATCTAAATAAATATAGATTGACGAAACGATTTATTTTGATAAGAATGTTATTACAATTTAAAATGATTTTCAAAGACTGATATATTCGCTTAATTATTCACATATATCAAGCTTTATTATCTTTATTAAATATTTCAATTAATGTTTTCTTTTAAAGGTGGAACTTCTCGGTCGTGCTGGTGCTGAGCTCATCCTCCAATTATTGGGCGGAAGTCATCGCCTAAATCCGAACAACGCGCATCAATGGCCAACTGTAGTCGCGTTATGCGGACCGCATCGTTCTGGTGCCGCGGGTATTAATTGCGCCCGACAATTATCTAGTCACGGTGTCAAAACGATCGTATTCGTGGAAAACGCGGAGGACGTGTTCCTTTTGCAGGAATTGTCACTGTACAGGCTAACAGAGAACAAAGTAGAGACTAAAGTGAAGAATCTGCCATCACTGGTGGATCTCATACTCGTGGCACTCTGCGATGAGGATTCGCCAAGGATAATTACGCCGATAGCCAGGTGGGCGAACAGTAACCGAGCGCCCGTACTCGCTATTGAACCACCAGCGACAGGTACACCTGGTATTCTTAGTAAATTCAGTCTATTAGGTGCGCTACCGTTGTCGCACAGCGTCGACAATGGTAGATTGTACCTGTGCAATCTCGCATTACCAAACAAGGTATATTCCGATGTCGGCATCACGTATAAATCACCGTTTGGACCTAAGTTTGTGATCCCTTTACATTCCAATAACTCTTAGCAAATTCTTAGAGATCACATTGTGTCTTCTTGAATAGACATCTCATTTTATCATTTATGCGATTTGTAAACAGAGAAATATTTTACTTCCGAGGCCCAGCGACTTGTAAAGAATATATATACATATATATAGTTTGACGTTTGATATAGACTTTTAGATAAACTTTTAGAGCATGGTGGATTATAATACTTTTTGCATTAATTGTATAATATCCGCGAATTGGCTGCAGCACATATACATAATGTATACACTATTTCCATATATAACCAAAAAAATTGTATTTTAAAGTATCTTTACATAGAATACATATAACAGATAAAATAGATATTTTATCTGTGAAGTTATGAAAGACAATTTGTTTTATTGACAATTTGTTATATGTGTTATATTATCACAAGCATCTATGATAGAATTACTATCACTTCAAATATGTAACATCAAATAAAGAATTCCTTACCAATATAATTCTATGTACTAGAGTATAGTTTCGCTTTGATATACAATTTGATACAATTGAATGAAAAATACACTTTTTGCATACTGTATCTATAGTTTATATTAATAGAGCAAAATAAGATAAAGAAAAAAAGAGGGTATGTAGAGAATTAAATTCCAATAAGTTCTTATGATAATGAAATTTATCTTCATTTTCTCAATTGATAAATATAATTAATAAGAATCCTGTAAACATAATGAGAGTTATTTAAAGTATCTTCTTGTATTAATAAGAAAAAGAAAAAAATTAAATGATGATAACTTGTATGTACATGCAAAAGAACAAATTATATATTTTTAATAATTTATAACGTATTATTTATGTAATTGTTAAAAATATATGTGATGCTTGATTAACGCGTCTATTCTGCATGCGATCTGATTAATTGACAAATGTTTTATATTTGCATATCTACTCTTTATTGTTGTTCGATAAGCTCTTGTTGTTCACATACACACATATTGAATATGACTTCAACTCTCATCATTTGTATTTCGATTATAATAGCAATATAGATATTGAAATTATTGTAACACACGCGAAAAGTATCTCGAGTGTTGTATAAAGTATCTATATATATTTATATAGATATATATGTATGCTAAACTTGATTGTGTTCCTTTTTGTACTGATTTTTTTTAAACAATTTATAATAAAGTAAGATATGTGCTTTTTCTCATATTTATGTAGTCACACATTTATGTAATACATAATTGTAACTCTAGAAATTTGCACAATACACAACAGTTTCTTGAAATAAAATCTGTAGTAAATAATTCCGCACAGTTTGTGTTCATCTCTCTACAAATGATTAAATATTACAGGATACATTAGAGCATTTTTTAAATTTATTTGGATGATATATTTGAAATTATATATATGTTATATAAGACATATTTAATATAATATTAAAAATGATAATTAACATTGCATTTGATAATTTGAGCACTTAAAATTGTAGGAGATGTAATCAAAACAAATATAATACGTAAGTAATACTCATGAAATGTTTTAGTAATTCAAAAATAAGTTTAATTATAAGAGTAATTATATAAAATAAAATTGTATAAACAATATAATGGACTTCAACATTAGATTTCTGTTGATCATTAACTTAATTATATCTGATAACAATTGCATAATAAGAATCGTGTTGAACAAATAGATTTTGAGAAGAGGATAAATAATAAAAAAAATATTAAAATATAGATATAAAATATTTTCTATAATTTTAATTATAATATTTGATTATAAATATATTTCTATAAACGTTACACTCTATGGAAATTTGCAGCGTTGTTACATGTTAAAAATACATGATTTTATAATACAGAAAATTGGACAAGTAATTAAGTTACGATATTATGAAAAAATTTATTCAATTATTGTCCATTTTTTGTGTAAATGCAGGTCTACTCGAATCTGACTTATTATAAAAATATCTATTGAACTCGTTCATATAACTGTCTTCAAATTGAAGTAATCTTTATGGATTAGCGCAATTATATTATTACGAATATAATTGATTTAATCAATATAGAACACGAGGAACTGTGTAGATACTCACTCTATACTCTATACAATTAAAAATTTGTATTATCTATATATTTTAATTTGGAATTTTTGAATAACTCTTGCTATAAGTTTCTTATACATATATCTCTCACATATACATACACATCTATATCTCTCATATTCTCATATTAGATATATACTCAGAAAATGACTCCCTTTAAAAATAAGTTACTATTCTTTTTGCATAATATATATTTTATTGATATTATCGCGTGCGCAAATATTCTAATATGTATCTATAACAATATGACAATTTGATTTTGATTAAAATTATAGGCACATGAAATTCTTCCATTTCCTAGTTTAATTTACTAGTCATTAATTATATTATAATTGATAGAATATCACGCTGTATGTTTAAGATATTTTAAGATATTGAAAATTCGTATTTTAAGATATTGAAAATTCGTTGATTAAATTTATAAACTTCATTTTTTTAAATCTTCTGAATCTCTAACGATTCTTCTACATAATTGTAAACACAATAGCTTTGAATAATATTAAGTAAAAATATATACAATTTGCATGTTTACTATTTTTAATAACATAATACTAAATGCTATATCTATTTTGTTTTGTAGCACTCGATCGTTTTTGACTAAAATATGATGTTCATGATTTAAATATATTCAGCCTTAAGCATAATTATTGTGATTAAAATTCTATATATAGTGTAGAGTTCGAATATATACTTACATAATAAAACATGTATATCATATATATTAAAAATATGACAAAAATTGGAATACAAATAATTTCTTTAAAGTCTAAATTAATTGTATTAACATAAAAAAAGATCAAATAAAAAATTTTGATGAATCACTGTGTATGAATAATAATTACGAAAAATTATGCATATATTTATATAAAATAAGCTACGAAGAAGATAGTACACATTATGTAAAAAATATCCTAATGTTTCAAAAATTTGATGAAAAATATAGACATTGTGCATTTTTGATTATATTAGCAGCAAGTAAATTTTTTAGAATAATTGATAAGTATATGAATACAATTATCTCTATAGCTCTTTCTAGTCTTAGTAATATATAAATAAAATAACTTTTATATTATTATCATTTATATTTTTGCATAGAACTTTTATATAATTCTAATTAAAACAAATTTTCTTTTAAATAATCGACACCTACTTTAGAATACGTTTAAAGAATATATAAAATAAAAGTGATTCGACTCAATAATGTCATAATTTAATTTTCTTTTACATATTGAGAATGAACCGGATGTAAAGGTTCTATTACTATTTATTGACTTTTTAATAGTTTAGTTATTGAATATAACAAACATATAACAAACTTTTGGAAAAATATATTTCTTAATTCCAGGTAACAAGCTATGATTTTTTATTTCTTTTTTTAATGTAATGGAGGAATGAAATAGGTTTCACTGAAAACTGTTTCATTCCTTTATTACATTAAAAAAAGAAAATATTAGGAAAAGAAAATATTTTTTAAATTTTATTATTAAATATTTTCTTAGCTATGATTGATCAAATTTAGAATTTGAATGAGAAGATATATTCAGCAATACTATTCAATGATTTAGGCAAGCTTTTTTTTAATGCTTCTAAAGATATTCAAATAAAGATAATTATTTTCTGTCGAAAATTGAACTAATGACAAACATTACGACATTGATACTCCATAACATAATTTACCTTTTACCGACATATATGTATATAGTCGTTCAATATATATATGAGTCGTTCTATATATATGATGATAATATAGCATATTTCTCTCATAAAACAGTACGTATTTTTAAATGGATTTTTTCCAGTCAAAAATGACTATGATATCGTCGCTCGATAATTAAAAAGGCATCGTATTTACTTATATTCGTTGGGGCAATATTGTCCTTGTGTGTCTTATTGTTTTTAGTTCAATAAAATTCTGTTTCTCGCTCTTAATAGATCAAACGCTAATAAGCGTAATGGAGTGCATGCGTGCAATATAATGTAATTTATAAGTGCCTTTCAATACTACTATCCTACTCCGGAATTATTTTCGCTTCGTAAAATGCAACAGTCAGAGAATGATCCTCGTTACGATCATACTGTATCTGACGCATCTTCGTAAAAAAAAAGTCCAGTTCCGTCTAGTTCTTACACTGTCCTCTTCCTAGGAGGCGGCCGTAGGACTAGTAGTCGGCGGGATCGTCGCATTGTTCGCGGACTGCTTCGCACGTCGACGTTTATTCAGCAGAGGATTATTCGTATGATCAAGCTGCTTCAGGCATGCCGTATCATAATCGACTCGCATCGTTGCCAGCGATCGTGTCATCTCCTCCTGTACCTCGGGCCACATTTCCTCCCCTTCGCGTAAAACGCGTCCAGTGTGTAAAGGAGTAGCGGGCACTTCTGTGTATTTCTAAATAGAGAAAGAATCTCTTGAAAAAATATAAAAAACCTATATGTGTAAATTTATACATGTATTGTGGAATATATTCTTACAGCGATCCAATTGTTACGCATCACATCGTCGATCTGCAATCTTTCCGCTGGATTAATACATAGCATGCCTTTGATAAGGTTCTTCGCTTCCTGGCTTACGTTCGCCCATTCTGGATAGGGAAAATCGTATTGTCCTAATCGGATTCTTTTTTTCATCCCGGGAGAAATCGCTAATCCATGATTGCTGTAGAATGGTGGAAAGCCGCACAATCTAAAAATAGTGATAAAGTTACAAATGCATCATCGTAATGTATATTTTTAAGTAATACATGAAAGTGAAGCAATAACAATCTTTAAATATTGAAAATTCTATATAATTGAAAAAATAATAAAAATAATAAAATGTATAATTAAACGTTTATAAAAATGTATATACTTACAATATGTACATAATTACTCCCAGTGACCAAATATCACAGCTCTTGTCATATTTTTCTGGTCCTAAGACTTCTGGAGCTAAAAATAAAATAATAAAAAACAAATTATCATTTTAATTTTAAACATATGAATGTATTCGCACAATGAAACATATAAACTTACCAACGTAGTAAGGTGTATAACATGGCGTTTGTAACGTGTCCTTTAAATGTGTTTCTTTGGCAAATCCAAAGTCGGTGAGTTTTAAAATTCCTGTGATATCTGCAAATTAATACATAATAACAATAATTCACTTATGTACGACAATATTTGTCTATTAGTCTTTTGGAGTGTGTATTTAAATAAAATTATGATAAAAGCGATCTTTGTATTCATAACTTTTCAAGGCCTACAGATAATATATGATTAAATCTCTTGAGCTTATAAAATATTGTGAGCTAATAATGTCTTCAATTTGTTATATTTTGGAAAAACAAATAATGTAAATCATATTTTAAAATATATATAAAATTTACCTGGTTTAGAATATAAAAGATTCTCAGGTTTTAGATCTCTATGAGTGATGTTCATGTCGTGTAAATGTTTTACCGCGACACAAATCTCGTACATTACTTGCGCAGCTTCTGCAAAAACATACAATTTATTTAGTTTCTAACAATAGCAAGTTTGATAAAAAAATTTGGAACACCAAGCTATATACCTCTTTCAGTAAAGGCACCGTCTTGTCTATCTTGTATCCTTTGGAATAGCTCTCCGCCTTCCATACTAAAAAAGAACATAAATTTGAAAACTTACACTAGTACATAATCGCAATCGTATTAAAAGGATACGTATTATTTTTACATACCATTCCATAATTACTAGTAGACATTTATTTCCACTATAGGAATTTTCATATACATCTTTTACTTGAACTATGTGCCTACAGTTAGATGCCCTCCAGTGAAGCTCGACTTCTCTCCGTGCCTTTGCGCAGTCATGCAAGACCTGAAAATAATGCAAATAATGTATAATTTAGCATGATATGCTTACTTTAACGGAAATCTATTATTAAACTGCAAAAATAAAGAGCAAATTAAAAAAAATTATTTAGTAATTAAAGGCAACATAGACATTTTTGGAAAAGATATTTGTTATAAATTTTTATTATATCGCGTTATAATTTTATATTAAAAACGATTAATTTTAATATATATTTAAAATTAATCGTTATTGTATATACATATAATAATAATGTTCTTCTGAATACTCAGTAAGCGAATTTATTAAAGATAAATGACTTGCTAAATTTGAAATCATAACTCAGCTACTCGTATCAGTATCATCGCGTATTTCACATTGCGTTTCAGTTTCGTGCATATCATCCTAGCTTTAGCAGGTAACAATTTGACTTATAGCTCGTGACTATGTTTACGACGCGAAACCGATGCCATTGTCAGGGATTTCTTAGATAAAATCTTTTCTCATGCCGTTCTCCTAATAAATCATAACAATAGAATGTAATTTACGTAACTAATATGTTGATTAATAAATATTCAATCGTCGCACATTTCCGATAAACGTATGATTAATGATATCCAAAAAATAAATTGAAAAAGAAGATATATATATATATATGCATGCAGCGATAAAAACAAATTGCACACAGATGGCGATGATGACAAATTTATTGCCTTTAAAAAAGCAGGATTTCCCGATACTCGACATTAAATATCTCTTTCTGCTAAATTTTGATAATTAAAATTCTGGAATATAATAATCGATATAAATTTAATTGATAAAATCTACTTTGCTATTTAATCATGTTTGTTTTATAAATTTTTTTTTAGATCAAAATGAAATTTAATAATACACTTATCAAAAAGTTTGTAAAAAAATCCTTTTTTGATTGCTTGTAATTTTTTTATAGTATCTTAATATTTTAATTAAGAAAAAATAATTTCTTAAATTTGTCAAATCATTAAAATTGAAAATAATTGTCAAGTGAGATTTTCTGATTGGATAAAGAGAGTTTTACATTTAAATGTACATTATATATAGAACAAGAGACATTATGTGTGTGTGTGTGTGTGAATTTTCTGCGATATATAAAGGTGAATGACATGTAAGTTATTGATGGTACAATACTGATTGGTCAATTATACCGAATAGCTTGCCATTCAAAATTTATCAGCGATCGAGCACGTAATTACACTCGCATGCATGGCATACACACTTGCCTCTAAACGGGCATTTAATTGTGCCCTTTTGAGGAGTGTACAATCTTCCCGACAATTATATGAATTACCGCAGACATCCATTGTGACGCGGTGGGAACCTAAAATAGCCGTGTCGCTTATATTATTTATACCGGAGATGAACGGTGCATATATGCATATGTCATTTTTGAATGATAGAAGCAATTCATTGAAGTCTCATCGCGATTTCATAAATCGCATGCTTAATATACCGTTTAATTTATGCGACATTATGGAAATGCACGATGAACAACACTTTTATACAAACGCGTTGTATTATCATATGAAAAATTTACGCGATGCTCTCACAAGAGAATATGGAATTTTCTATTTAAAGATGAGATATTCATTGCGATGCGAACCCTAAAAGCAGATAATGCCACATTATCATATCTAAACTCAATTCTAAAACAAATAAGACGCTTTTTATATTCCTCTTTGGAATTGATTGATGAAATCAAAATGAGATTAAGCTCATTGTATCAACGTTTAACTTTTAAAAAAGAAGTTTGATAATATTTCTTATTTTAAATTGGAATATTTTTATTGCAATGCAAGAGAAAGACATTAAAATGAAATTGGAAATAAAACGGAAGAGGATGGATTTACACGCTTTTATAAATTGGTACGTTGAATGATTTAAAAGTATATACGAAGAGGAGAGCCGAACATGAAATAGTAAAAAGACAGTCAGAGAACCGGTTCTTAAGATTTGTATCTAATCCGGATTAGAGACTGTCAACACCGGTGACAATAGAAGCTCTTACGAGAGGAAAAATTTTGTTTACGTCAAAAGAAAAAATCTGCATACGCAATGTCATGAAGTTTATATGCAACATAAAAATAATTTAAGCGTAAAAATGTTAAGATACAAATCAAAATCGATATCAGATTTAATATTGCTGTCAGAACTGAATATAAAATTAATTTAAGAAATAGAAAATTATAATTAATTTATTATTAGTACAAGTAAATCTATATCTATTGATATTCAATATCAATATATCTTTTATAAAGTATACAGAGAGAATCCCTAGTATATTTTATAATTAGAATATTTATAATTAGAGATAGAGACTGGTAATACATATTTCTGGAACATCGTATATTCCCACTTTGTGTTGGCGTCACTCATTCGTATAACTAAACAATATATAAACACTTGCGCTATAAATATAACGTAAAATGAATTGAGATTAAAATCATAAAAAAGAGAAAAACTACGAAAATAGAAACAAACAGATATAAATTTTAATGAGACTCGCTAAATGAAATATTTTACTACTCCTGTTAATAACCGTTACTTTGACTAAGCAGATTTTAACAGAAAATACTTTCTGCGACTCAATGAATTGCAATGGGCTGGCAATGAGCATTTGTGCCATAATATCATCTGACATAGGCGTGTCAGTAAAAATACCAAAGCGATCACGCGTCAAAGACGTAATGTATACCGGACTTCGTGCAAAGAGCTATGCTAATGAGATTAGCACCTCTCGACTCGTATAAATCACCTCGCCGCAAGTAGACAGATGGACGCGCGGAATTGTCACTCTTAATAGTTTTTCTGGCGACAGATCAGATTATTATGCTTGTCGACATCGACGCGCGCGTAAAATCCTGGGGATTTTACACGCTTGACTATAAAAGCCAACAACGTAATCCGATGCAGCGCAATCACGTCACGCTCGTGAAAACGATCGATTGCTCCTTCCTTATGTTCTGTTCAACTATTACGTCTACTGCAGAGGTATACGCATCAGTCAAGCGGAATTGACCATGGAAAATTCAATCGTTCGCGATTTCGTCATCGTCTACACTTCCTTATTATCATACCATATTAAGTTTAACGCACATCAAGTAATGTTAATAAAATAATTTTATATATACGTTGGTAAGATGTAAATGTTTTTCTAGAACTGGGGATTTCTGTTATATATACAGAACGATAGTGTGTCTAACAAGACGCAAGCAGCCAATTATAAAACGGTGCATATTGACAAGCGGAAAATGTTGATCAGCTGACAGCCAGTAATCAATCAACGAGAGCGAAGACGAGAAATTGGCTTGCAACACGACACGATGCGATATAACATCGACAAATATATTGAATTTTTAATGGTTAAGCGTTGGAAAACCACGGAAGCCATCCATGCTCGCATGTGACATCGTCGCATGTGATATTGTGTCGAATGGTGCATGTCACCGCGACGTGTTAAAACGTAATTCTGCCGCCTGAATTGTTTTAAGAGCCGTTCCGAGAATGTTTTAAGTAACGTTTAAGTAATATATTCTGTCTGTGTGTACTTTTTTCCTGAAAAATGAAAATAAAACAATAGTTAACGTATTATTAACGATAAGTAATATTTGAAAGAGAAAGAAAGAAAGAGATATTTTTCGCAAAATATTGGGAATCTAAATTAGATTTAGATTTTATGATCTCTTGGAAATATTTTAATTAAGATAAAGATCATAATGGAATTTGAAAAAACCTGTAGGAGAAACTGTTATTCTTTACAAAGTTAAACAGTGGTATTATAACGCATTATATATTATGCAATCGCGCACCAATCGTTGCAATAACTGGAATAGTGTAGATATCATTGATAAGATTAATTTCAATCAGAACCTTTCGAGATACTTTAACACGTATTCTTTAAATAAAGAAACAGTATATTGGTACTGGTTGTGTGTCAGATAATTTATTAATTAATCGATATATATGTAAAATACTGATGATGTAACAACACTTTAAGATTTCGATCCGTCTGGGTTTCTCCAAACTCTACATCCAAATCAATCTATTATTTATCTCTTCTTTACATAAAATTGGTACGAGCAAAAAATAGGTAAATCTAAATATATCTTTAAATAATAAAATGAAATAATTCGAAAAAAAATTAACGTTTGTTCCTTAAATTAAATTTTAGATTTTTTCTTACTATTTATATATATTTTCTATGAAAGAAGGGAATCATATATATATATATATATATATATATATATATATATATATATATATGAGTTAGTGTGTGTGTGTGTGTGTCCTCAAGCTCTGCATAAGGTAGAAACATTTTCATGGTTGATAATTGATAATTTTTTTATATTTACTTCCATTACATCTCTCTCTCTTTTTTTCTATTTCTCTCTTTCTCTCTCATTCTGTCGCAATTCCTGTTAATATATACGAATCGATTATTCGATATTATTACTCAGCTGTAACGGTATATCGCAAATTCCTCAGCGTTTGTTATCGCATGGATTAAAAATAAAGAAAAACGTAATGCGAACCGTGATATTCGTATCTCACGATCGCGACTTGTCAATATTCATTACGTTGACAAACACGGCGATTGATACGACGAATATGACTCTTGCGCTAGTTTTAACAATCGCGCCACTTTGACCTCCAACGATGGCCGGGATCCCCGATACTTCTTCGAAGTCATTGACTATATTTTCGCACCGGAAAAGATGAGATCATCGTGAATATATAAGACGCGAAGAACAAACTTGCGGTGCATTTTTTCGGCGCAATTTGTCGTGCAATCGCTTCGCAGTTCGTACGTGTTGCATTCTGCGTTTCCTCGAGAGGATTACGTCTGACTTACAACTGACGTTGTAAAAAAAAACGCGACGCGAAAAGTCAATAATCGCGAGCCTAAGCGCTGACGACATACGCAACAGCAGAAGAAAAAATAGTGATTGATGCCGCGAAAATTCCGCATTAAAGAGAGCGCACGTGACTTTATCCGGGCATTTCGCATCACACGCGTTATACGATGAGAAATAGCACTCTGCTGAGACAAGTGAAAAAAAAAAGATATTTTTAGTAAATACGTAAGAGTTTAAATACTTCGATAAAGAAAATATCGCCGGTAAGAAATTTCTGCGTGAAAAAAAGAAAAAAAAATGTTTTCCACGAACGCCGAGAGAAATGTATACATTTGACGTTCGCTCTTATCCAAACTGCGTCATATGTGCTGCTGTGAAAAATCATATAACGACACGATTCCTGCGGCATGTAATGCTTCGATACCGGACGCCTTTCCGAAATTTCGTGTGGAACATTCTGATTATTTTTGTAGCGACTTCGAGAAACTTCGTGATGAGATATCTTTTCACGAACGACGCAAGAACGACGGGATTAAATGCCGAGGTATGTGTGTGTTTTATACTAACGATCTTGAGACTCTCTAAGAGAGAGAAAGAAATAGTTTTCGAAAGTTTCGCATAAAAGAAATCACAAGCGCCTCTCGCAAAATTAGAAAAAAATTTGCAAATTATTTCTCGAAGAAAAAATATATTGTCAAGCGTTATATAAAAATAATCTCCAGCGAGTTTTTTAATATTGTAAAATTAATATTGTAAAATTGCAAATTACGCTTTTGCTTTAAGATTTAATTATTGACCATTAATATTGGAAATATAACGGAAAGATATCGTGTATCATGACAGTCATGTCTCATAATCAGTACATGTAAGCGTCACGTGATACTCATATAATCGGTCATCGGCATTCTATGTATCTACAACTGATCAATTCTTGAAAATTATTCCTCGCAAATTGTAAAACGAATTATTTTTACAATTGATCTCATAAACTGCAGGACTTTAAGAAGGTGCAACTTTTACGAATCGCTCCTTATTGATTTAAACTATGTAATCGATCATTGATGTTATGTATTTACAACTATGATTAATTCTCGAAAATCATTCCTCGTCAAATTGCAAATCAAATTATTTTACAATTAACTTCATAAACCACGAGATCTTTACAAGAAGATGCAGTTTTTATGAATCACTTCTTATTGATTAAACGATGTAAAATTGAAACGCTTATAATAAAGTAAGAGAGTGATTTAAAAAATTATATAAGATAAATGCAATTTTTAAATTAATTTTCATCAAGAGGAAAAACGCGTGAAGCAAAAATATTTTAAAGAATGTAATCCTGAGTCTTATATTTCAACAAGATATTGCACTCTATTCTAGTACATATATGTTGTTGCAAAACACGCAATCCCGAAACATAATAAATGTATTTTATGATATCAATCATATCATATGGAGTATTATCAGAAAATAGGTAAAAGAAAAAGATAGATCACTTATGTAATAATGACATAACGCAGTATCGACTAACGGCACTATGAATATTACGCAATCAAACGCCAATTTCATTAGATAACTGCAGTTATTTATGCGTCCAGCAAATTTCTTCCCCTATCGTCCCGCATTTGTATGTTAACCGTGTGTATTGATTGAAATAATTTCTATAACCGTAAAACCGACGAGGGATCATAAGCAATTTTACCCACATCGCATATAACTCCAAATGAAGCATATCGCGGGATACAATAAAGTCTTTTACGATACAATTCGCGCAAGATATATAGTCCAACAATAATGAATAATTTTATTATGAATCGCGATAGCCTTCAGCCTCTCTTTCTTTACATCTTGCCTCGTGACGAGAGTCAAAGACCGGGAACGCGTCGACGGGCGACTTTCTCGTAGAAACTGCTCTCACGATGCGATTAAATTTTTTTGAGGCTCGACCGTCGTAAAATAAGAGCCAGGCTACCTTCGGGGGGAGAGATATGTTGGAGGTCTGACATCGTCGAACGGGAAAATCACCAGGGTATAAATAGAGGATGACTCGCGGTCTGAACACGCTTGGACATCGTTTAGCCAATGATCGCACTTTCACGTGGCCAAGTGAGTATCGATACAACGAAGACCGGCGATCAATGCTCCTTCAAAGAGATGTTAACGAAACGAATTAACACCTTCGGATGCGCGAACCAAGTCGCTTTCAAGTCTTAAAAATAAACGAGGATGTGCGCACAAGGCGCATTGCGGATGAAAAAAGCCGAAACCAGTTGCTCTTCGCCTTCCAATAAGAACCTTGATCTTTGTATGTTTTATTTGAGCAGTTATCTTGTGTTCTCACACATGAGTATGATTTTCAATAAAAAAAATTTTCTTAAAAGGAAAATTTAAACAGAATTATTTTTAAAAATCTTATTTAATAGAGACTTCGACCGGTAACTTTCTCTAATTATGCACTAAAGAATTTGCTATTCAAAGTGATTTTCAATAAAAAAAATTTTCTTAAAAGGAAAATTTAAACAGAATTATTTTTAAAAATCTTATTTAATAGAGACTTTGACCGGTAACTTTCTCTAATTATGGACTAAAGAATTTGCTATTCAAAGTGAAATTTTTAAATATGACACTAATAATACAATAATGCATGTAATTTATATTTACTCAGAAATGTTTCGTGATTTTAGAAAATGAATTCTCTTTTGCTGTACAGTCTCAAATTTTTCTCATTCATAAAATAGTAATGTGACAAATTCTCTTTAAGAGAAAAACATTTTATATTTATAAAAAGATGTAATAATTATGACATTTATGCATATCTGTTATTAAAAAAAGGAAATAGTTTATTCTATTGGTAGTAATACTTTTTCTATTGATTTCTTTCGAAGTAAATAATGAAATTGAACTAAGAACGTAAGACGCTAATCAAATAAAAGCTCTTAACAAAAATTTTAAATCTTTTACTTGTGTGCTACCTCAAAGTATTCGAAACGAGACAATTATTTAGGATTTACGTGGAACAAGTATTTACCTTGAGAGCATACTTCTGCCTCGTGTTTCTGTCATAACATTGAACGACTTTCCCATTGATGCCAAGACCCAGCACGTGATTGCTGATCTCATAATCGTCCGTGATCGGCGTAACTTTTGGCGATAGGCGACTGTTCAACGGATGCTCCATCGTCTTTCTCGTCTTGGTTTCCTCGGTCTCTTGTTCCGGTATTTGATCGTAGTCCTGCCTGATCACCTGCGTAACTACCACAGGCGGTGCCGAGCGTTTGCGCTTGCACTCCTTCTGGTCGTTCTCCTCGAGAACGGCCCTCTTGGACTTCCTGCAAAATAATATTCTCGTGTCATTCTACATGTGCAGGGAGCACACGAGCGTGAAGGTCGCGCGCGTAAAATACTTTTGCACGGAAAAAATATGATGTTCCAGATTACGCGATCGATAACGCAAATCTTAGGCACGATAACGTGTATCGAATATGTATGAGATACAAGAAAACGAGTTCTGTACATTCTCTGCAATTATCGAAATACGCGCGTATACTGATGGCAAAATTACGTTACTTGAAAACAAACTAAAGGCATGTCATAGTGTTAAAAATAACTGAACTTATAGATAATATAATTTACATAAGGAGACATTTGCGATCGAAATATTCGATTCCAGAGGATTGTAGAGTTACATATTTGTGCGAGATTTGTATAGTTGAAGTTGTTAACTTTAAATATCCGTTTCGTTTACTATGCCAGTCAGTCGTCGTTTCAATGAAATCGTTTGCATAACCTTCTTCGAAGAATGTGCAAGATTCATGTTATTTCGCGCACATACACACACAGCTCTACCCACACACAACTTTACTTATACGGTGTGTGCTTGCCTCGTTTGCGGTGTAACTCGTACACTGCAATGCAGTATACGCGATCGGTGAATTTTGCTATTGCGATAAAAAATATTGTAAACACGTATTCAGAATAACATATAAGATTTGATAGTATCATAAAGATAGATAGATAGATAGATAGATAGATAATATCGCAATACTGTATATATTACTTAGTATTTCTACCTGTATTTCTTATATCAAATTATTTCCATTTTATTTCATCTCTTATTTTATTTATATAAAAAATAATATATTGGCTCAACACATATACTTTATTTATATCACCTTATACTATATTTTTGAAATATTATATATATATGATATTATGTACTATTAGATGTAATTAATTATAATATAAGATGGAAATAATTAGATAAAAATTAAAGATATATTTATATCATCTTATACTATATTTTTGATATATTATATATACGATCTTATGTACTACTAGATATAATTAATTATAATATAAGATGGAACTAATTAGATAAAAATTAAAAATAAAAGAATAATTAGTGTAATTATATCTAAACAACGCATCAAGATAAACACTGTAAGCAACTGGTTCACATAAAAATAATTATTTAACAAGAAAAAGATTGTCAAGTCCAAGAAATTATGCTAAAGAAGTTACTCGATAGTTACTGTAAATCCAAATTATTAATCTGATATATGTTTATCATGCTTATTGTTAATATATAATGTAAGAGTTAAATAAAAAATGTAAAACGTTAAAATATGAAACACAGAATTAATCTTGAGGCCTAAGTTTGGTATTTCAAACATTTAGACCTTCTCAACACGTGTAACATTTAAAAATGTTTATCAAAGACATAAGAAAATAAATTAGAGTAACTTTTAAAATAGAATTAGTAAAATCAAACATACAAACAAATTACGATTTATATAGACCATGTCAAATATTGTATCTCAACGCATCGATAGAAAATTTAAATTCTGATTATCCTTTGTGAGAAGTTAGTAGAGCAGTAGATTTCAATCATCACAATGTTAAATCATAGTGAGTTCTCTTATTGTTTACATCCGAAAAGAATGGCACGGTTTTCGCGTATGTAACAGCTCAATCGATGAATCGATGACACATCGATAGATTATTGAGGGTGGAGTTGCACCAACAACTTGATCAATACTGATTCGATTGGTTTTATACATGTATCGATTTTCTAAATATAACATGTAACAATAAAACTATAAAATTACGATCGTCTTTAAATATAATATCTAAAAAGAATATTTAAAATCAAGCGACTTTAAATATTCGTTTAAAAAGTGTGTATTGATATTTTTTATACAATTATATAATTTGATATTGAAAAAATCTTACGCTAATTTTCTCCATTTTATGCAAAATTACATTTTAATTCAAAATTTGTTTATGTAAAAAGATGTGAATAAGATATGAAAAAATAGGATCTAAAAAAGAAAATACGCTTTTTTAAATGGCATATATAAATAACGAAGGAAAATCTAATCATATCGCACTTAGCGATGCTGGTGCAACCGACATTTGCAACCGACACTCGCTCCAAGAAAGAGGACTTTCATATATTTGGGGGAGCTTTATTTTCGCATATAAAAATAAAGATAAAAGAGACCTCCAGAATCTCCACTTAGTTGCCGACTTCGGCATCGATGTGGCCTCTCGATTTTCGCACAGTTAAATCCCGAATCGTCGGGGGAGGCAAAGCATCACCCCCGCCCCGTGCCGTAAAAGCAGAAGAGGAGCCTCCCAGATGTAACGACGACGTGGAAGTGACACGCGGGGTGCGGTTCTTACGAAAGGAATCTGCCCAGCGAGATTTTTCCGCACAGAGCGTGTAGAGAAAAGCGATAGGTTTTAAGTCCACCCACGATTCTGTCTTTTGCCTTTGCGGTTTTTTTTTGCTTTTTAATCAGAAGTCAAGCCAAAGGATAATCAGGCCGAGCTGAAAACTGAAGATAAGAGACCAATGATAATTAGATAGCACCGATAGCGCGAGCGTGTTGAGTACAAAAGCGTCTCGTGGATCGAGCTTAACGAAGCGAGCATTTCCCGGAAGCTAACGAATATTCTGTACCAATGATCGGATATACCGTAGGACTTCCGGTGTTTCATTGCGTCTTCGGACACGCACGCACACACACGTCTGAATTTATCATGGTTCTAAATCGAGTTAACATCTTTAAGCGTTCGAGATTCAGCAAACTTTAATCATCACTTCCAATCATTTGAAAAAGATTTTCAACATTTTATTTCACACCTCAGCCGAATAATTATAGAGTTTAGATTTCCAAAATGAAATTTAGAAAAATAGATGCACAGAGGCGAAAGTATTCTCTTGCTTAAAATAATTATTTTATAAAATAATAATTAATTAATAATTAATTAATGAACGATAATTAATTTATAAAAATTAAATCAAAAGTGACATAACAGTCAATAATTAATTTAATAAAATAATTATTTTACTTCATTGAAAAATATTTTTGAGAAATATATTTTTACATATATTTCAAAATGTAGCGCCAAAAGTGGTATCTTTATCGTTCACATTTTTCATTCATATATTTTTCATAGTAATTTTACACTATATCACGTTATGCGAATCGTATAATGAAGAAATGAAATTCTTAAGCAACTAAAAATAGAGCGAAGTAAGAGAATCAAACGGCAGCGAGATATACATATATTTGCACATAATCACATACATCACGACCACTTAATTAGCAAGAATTATGGACGTCGTAGACAATCCTGGCAGGGAAGGGAAAAGAGGAAAGGCATATGCGGTTAACTCTTAAACCGATAAATTAAATTTCAATCTTCTTTACCGCGGTAACATTCTTCTCTCATTCTTCTCAGAGAAAGATTAAATGAAAACAAAACACATTGTAATATATTCTGCATATTAATAGCAATGATGAGGTCAGCCCGAGCTTGGCGAAAAACAAAGAACGAGACGAAATCGAAGTTATCGATTAAAGAGTTCAAACTGGCAAATACGTATAAGGAAGTCCAAGTATTATACATTCTCGTTGCACGATTGCCTTAGAATTTCACTTGTCAATTCTAAAATCATGTCATGTATGTCATGTAACAATATCATATATGTGATTTACAAAGTGACAATGACAACGTGTTTAACGTTAAATGCAAGGTAAGAAGAAACAAAGTCGAGAGTGCATGTTTTGTTATAATATTGTTACATAATATTCAATGCAAAAACAATGTAAAAGCTTGTTAAAAAGTAAACGTGACGTAACATTAAAGTCTAAGCGTATAAAGCAGTAGAAATAATATCAAAATATTCGAATTTAAAATCTTTGCTCCAATATTTCAATTTAAACAGACGTATTAAAAAAATACACACATGTACACTTTTTATTTTATTTTATTAACTAAATTATCATTCTAGAGAAAACATATTTCTCTATTGCAAAGATTAAAAATTTAAACAATTATTTGTAGAAGAACGTGTAATATTTTCAAAATTCACACACACTCTTCATAAAAAATGCGCGGAGTATATTTTCTTATCTTTTTCCATAGATAAAACGCATATAATAAAATTGCAGTAAAAAATTGCAGTAATTGCAAATAAAAAATAAGCGATAAAGTAAGTGAAAAATAAGGAATATCAATAAGAAAAAAAATTTGGAAAATTTTATTTCGTGAATTATTTGAATTAATAAATTTTGAAAATAAATATATAAATACTATGATCTTAAATCATATGCTTGAAATTATCTTTCTATTTTAAACGCGCGAAAAAATAAAAATAAACGATAAATCACATAATCTAACGTCTCTGAATTATAAATGCATAATTATGCGAATATATGTCAACGATTGCGGGAAATAAAATCAAGCGTTGATAAAGACAGCGTTAACAATAAATAAAATATCGATAACATGGAGTCAATGAACGAACATTACGTACCCGTCGAGACTGCACTTCCTACGGACTCGGAGCTTATCCTGTCACAGGATCATGATTTTCATAAATCGTAGCCGTGCGATCTCGCCGGCATTATTTACACGCGTAGCATCGAACGTGCGTATCGATCACGCGTTCTCGGAAAATTCGCGATAGCGTTCCATAAATTGACGCTTGGCCTCGACAACGCGAAACGAAGGAGGAAAACGCGTTCTTTTAGGGAAGAAGGGAGTCGTCTGGAAGGAGCGCCGAGCCCGAACCTTTCCTATGTGCTTGCCGCGGGTACGTTTCGCGAGCCCTCGTTTCAGCTCGTTCGAAATCGTTGCGCGATGTTGAGTAATCCGATATATTAGCACAGGCCGTGCGAAACGAGATAGTCCGCCGCTCTCTCGCCGATCATCCCGCCGTGTTAGGCCGAAGTCGAACGATCACTGTCGGATACACCGCGACTCGACGCTCGACGGACAGACAGACTTGTGCGTGACGCGACGCAACGTACGGACAACCGCGTCGAAAAAACGCCCCGCGAGCACTGGCGCGGTGATGGCGACGCGGCGGCGGTGGTACCGTGACTCATTGCGCAGGGCTGAATCTCAGGGACGAATTAACGCATGGCGCATCGTGATCATTCAGAACTCGTTACTCGACAAGTTCTAAATTTTTCGATCGAAGAGATTTCATTCTTTGTTTTAATTATTTCGATCAGTTTCTTAAGTAAAATTCTGACGTGCCATTCTTTATGACACTTGTTAATTTGTCGCACGTTTAACAATAAATTATAATTAATAATTAATCGATAAAATATATATAAAAATAGTACATGTTAAATATGACATAGCAAATATTATACATACATAAGTTTTTGTGATTTTATTACTATTAATCGATAATCAGCTGTCACTTTAAAAGATTTATTAATTAATGGTATATAATCAGATAGATTAATTAAAGTCATTAAGTTGAAATTAAATTAAATTAAAATTAATTGATTTGCTCTTATTTAAAATTTTTATTCTAGATTTAATATTATTTGGCTGTATTATACTGACCCAGTGCGTTATGTGCTATTATAATGCGGATATCGTTTGATCGTTCACGCTTTCTCTAGAAACCTTAATTCCTTTCACCAATTTGCGATATGAATGTACCAATCCATTGTGATATGAATCATATTAATTCTAATCAATGTTAAAAATTTGATTCTTATTTCAACGATAAAAATGTAAAAATGCAATATATTAATATATCAATTTCTATGATATTTTATAGTCGCTAATTATGCCATTTTAATATCATTTAATTTTTTTATCAGCCTATAATATCCATATTAGGCTGAAAGTTTATCTAGCAAATTATTTTGAGCAATCATAATTTAATACGTTTTCTCTCACAAAAGAAATTTAATTATTTAATTATAAAATAGTTAACAGAAAAAAGGATATTTTTCAAAACTTTCAAAAATATTTTTAAAATTTCTTAAACATAATGACATTAACTAAAATTAAAAAATAAATATTAAGACATATCGTTTAAATGCCTTTAAGATAGATACAAAATTGAAAGTGTCTTTTATTAACTCTTTATATTATAATAATATGAATTTTGCACATTTTAAATAAACAAAAATTAGGATTAAGAAATAGATACGAAAAGTATGTATCCATGACTTAATAATATTTATTTTTTATCGTAAATATGTTTATATATATTTTGCGACAAATAAATAAATATATATATATATATATATATATATATATATATATATACATATACATATTATTTTATTTTTCTCCGTGTGATGAAATTGCGTTGCAACAAATTTTCAGGTATCTTTGATCTTTCAATTATATTTTGTATCTTATATAACAATAATTACAAAATTCTTAACGTCCATATAAATATCTTTCTTATGTAGGCACATTCCTATATCTATGTACAACTTGCTTCGTAACATATTTGCGAAATATTTCGTTATATTGTCCGTTTCAGATATAGATCCGAAATTTAAATGCTATTGCAGTGTGAATTTACAACAATATTTATCTATTAATAACATATGCTTTATATGCAAAATAACACTGTAATGCAAAAAGCATTTAAATCTCGGAACGAATCCAAAGTCATTTAAACTGTTTTAAATATATGAATATATATATTTAAAATACATTAATTAATTAAAATCATATTTAGAACATTAACGATGAAAACATTGATTATCGCAGCAGCAAATATGTCAAAAATACATCAAACTCGGATTATATTTGATTGTTATTAAGTATTACGTTAATAATTACCATAACAATATATATTTATAATTATATTATAAAGTATAGTATTTTTTTATAGATATTTCTATTTTCTGATTATGCCATTTTAATATATTGTCTAATTGTTACATCAGCCTATAATACTAGGCTGGAAGTCTGTCTGGCAAATTAATTATATTTTTGAGCAATCATAATTTAATATGCTTTCTCTCGTAAAAGAAATTTAATTCACAAGAAAATGTTTCAAAATTTTCAACAATATTTTTAAAATTTCTTAAAATAATTTTGGAAATTTTATGAAAAAATATAAAGCTGCCAATATGATTTAATTAACTGATGAAAGTATTAACATAATATAACTTAAAAATATTAGTATTATCTTACGTTTCCAGAACCATTAAATGTTCGAAATATACTAGACATTTCAGACTTTCTATGACATCATTTTATGATAGATTTAAAATTTCCTTATTTAAAAATAAAAAAAATTGAATATGAAAATTTAAATATTAAAATATATTAAATATATTTAATATATTTAATATTTATATATATATTTATATTAATATTTCATATATATTAATATTTCATATATATTAATATTTCATCATATTACAATTTTTTTCTCTTTAAATAATTGGAAAATCTGAAATGCATCTTTAGTGATGATCCATAAAATGTCTGATGTTTTTAATAGAAAAACTCTGAAATATCCTGTGTATGTGATCACTATTACTACAGTTATTTAGATATATAATTACAATTAACAATATGAAATTTACATTTAATTAAGTAACTCATGTACAACTGTTATATTTGCCTAAACTATATTAAGTATCCAAAGCTTCTCTCTTACAAAAAATATAATTTTATTGTCTATTTTGAACAAATAACAGATAATCAGTGCGCGTATAAGATTTTAATATTTGCATATTAGAAGCAAAAATATGTCATATTTATTTTATTATGAAAACTCTGAATCATATGTTACCTATTTTAACAAGCAGCGTTTCTGTAAATAAGTAATAGTGTCAATTTTTTAATTTTTTATATCACATATTTCGTCAGTTATCATTTAAAACAAAGAAATTCCTTTTTCTTTTCATATATATAAATAGAGTAAACATTTTTATAATAGATTATTTTCCAACAGTTAATAATAATACATTAAAAACGTATCATTATCGAGTTTTAAGTTTTGGGTAAGTAATGTGCCGATATAAAATTTTTGTAAAATTATATTTCGTATTATAGATACTAAGATTCCTACATATAGAGATCAGTTAGAGAAAAGCTCATTTTTAAGATAATACATTTTGTTATATGGATACTTAAAAATGCAACAAAAAGCATTGTTGTATTTTCATTTAATTGTATGTATATATAAATATAAAAGTCAATATTCCCTGATTAACATTTCACAGAAATTGCTCATTTTAATAAGCAATGTTATTTAAGCTCTTATTTGAAATTGTAATTGTATATTCTAGAAGAGTATACAAATAAAATTTCTCTTTTTAAAATTAATTCTATATAATATCAAGCTATTATATATTCTTTTGGGAAACTTTTGCATAACGTTCATTTATATAATAAATATAAGGGATATCTAATTATTGTAAACAACTAGATATCTTCCAGATAGCTAACAGTATATATCTATAATTTAAACATAGATATATGTACATATATCTATTCAGGTATAGATATACATGTATAATTGTGTTATACTATAATAATTCATACATATACGGAATTAATTTAAATTTATGCGCGCTATTTTAATAACCAGCTTATAATATTTTTGTGCAGAGACATTTTTAAAAAATGAAGAAGAAATAATTTTGACTCTTCTTTTGCACTTTTGTCTCGTTGTATGAAAATGTTCAAGGCATTCAACATTTATGTATACAACACTATTTTTAGGTCACGACTTACATTGCAATGACAGTATTTGTCACCCTGCGTGACTTTCCGGCTCGGTTTTATAATCTTGCATGGTAAGGATGTAAGGCACGACGCTAGCTACACTTACTCGACCAATGAGACCTGCGAAGAAAAGATCCTCCAGAACTCTAGGATTAATCGAACGGAGAGGCGCTAGCCTCAAGAGAAGACGAGGTAATCTATCTGAGCCCGCGCGTTGCTGTAATTCCGTCCACGCTGCTTCTTGCAGAACCTCAACCTTTTTACGCCAGCTACCTGTTAAGATATTATCTAAAAAAAAAATAAAAGAATATTTTTTATTTCGATATAAATAGAATCTTTATTGATTGTCTAAATAGAATTTACTTACCAGCGCTAAAAAGTGTTAAAGCCTTAAGATAAGCGTATTCAACAGAATCCACTTGTAACTTGTGCAGTGAACTTACACAATCCTGCAATCTGCATATATGTTCCGTAACACATTTTACTTTGCCAGCTGTGACCTTCTCTTGTGCGATACTAGCTTGTAAGTGATTAATTATTGACGTTAGAATACTAGGAAGAGACAATGTGTATGCGCATTGTGCTAAACCTAGTATAAATAATTGTCCCCAGGAACTTCGCACTAAAGTAGTTTGAATCTCAGATCTAAAACACAAAAATAATCTTATTTTAGATAATATTATGATTGAGATATGATTAAGATAAATATACTATTTTCTTACATACACCCACATGTAACGTATTAATATACATAAAATATATTACTCACGGCAAAGCTTGAAATGCCGGAATTCCTCGCGCCCAATGTACAGACAAAAATAGTAACCTAGCCGCGCTTTCGCATATGTAATGAATAGATAAATATACAGGTGCCGGGCTGGGTGCCCTCAATTCGAACAATGTATTCCGTTCAGAGATTAATTGACCAGTCCATTCTTCTTCTGGTTCACTCGAACCATTAACGGTCTATAATTGAATATTGCAATGCATTAAAGTTTTTGTTCACATAAAAAGATAATACCAAGATATGTAAGATCAAACAATGGGCTGACTTACGTCACCAATGAGTTTAGCCATGCTATCCAATGCATGAGAGATGAGTAAACGGTCGCGAGCTAAGGTCAAAGCATCACTAAGATCGCTGTCGCTACTTTGATCTTCCATGCTAGGACTCTCGGGTTGTTCCCAAACTGGGGGTACCTCGGGTGTGAGTTGTTGCGGTTCCGGTTTTACTCTGGTGCTACGATTACCTACTTTTGCGGCGGCTGATTCACCTAATACGGGTTTTCTCTCATGTTGAACAGCTGCAACACATCACAAAATCATTTGTTAATTATCTCGTGTAATAAATTTCAAAAAATAAACTCAATATGAGGATGATCAATTTCACTTACAGTCACTTCTCATGCCCATAGCTAAGCACTTTTGAAGTCTACAATACTGACAACGATTTCTGTGGTGTTTGGTAACTTCGCAACTTTTGCTTCCCCTACATTGGTAGCCTAGTTGCTTGCGAATACTGCGTTTAAAAAAGCCTTTGCAACCCTCGCAACTAATTGCTCCATAATGTCTGCCACTAGCTCTATCTCCACAAACTACACAGAGTTCTAAGGACAGTCCTAAACCTAACGAGCCACGAACATCTCTCGCTAACTTTACCTATAAGGAAACATTCAAATAAATGAAGATAACATTGTGTAAACAAATTAATGCAATGCAATAATGGATATTTACCTCGACATCGATACGTACATCGTTACTCAAATGCTCCATGCCGGGATGCAAATGAACCATTCCAGGATGATGACCCAGATTACGGAAATCTCTTCCCATCTTGTGCTCAATTTTATCGTCATGCATATTGTCAACATGATTATTTTGATCCCTATCTACATCCCTCTACAAAGATAAACATAAAAATCAATATTACATTGAATAAATATCAAAAATCATTGGCTGTATATTAATATATTTTTTTTCTTTTTTTTTCATTTTAAAAAATGTTTTAACTCACCATAGCTGGGTGATGTCCTATATTGTGAAAATTTCTCCCTAATTTCTCGGATTTGTCATCGTGTAAGTTGTCAAGACGATCAGACGGATCGATCTCCATGTCTCTCTGTAACAGAATAACAATTTTAAAATCAATGTATGCATGTATATATTCTTTATTAAATATCAAATTAAAAAAAAAAAGTTAGTCATTGATAATCTCTCTCAATATAAATGTCAATTGCTATTCGCTTAAAAGTTAAATTTACTAAAAATAAAATTACTAAAGGTAAAATTATGAAGAATAATAAACCTCGGTATCGATGTCCGACATACGATCGTGCTGATGAGAGAGATTGCGGAAATCCATTCCAACTTTGCAATCCGACTCCTCATTCAGATTATCATGATTGCGTTGTTCTCTATGGTCCCTGTCCATTTCTCTCTGTAAAACGGATGGACGCCTCCGTTAGACGTGGGCATATGTATACATCTCAGGTGCAAGATATTTCCGTGCCGATCTCATAATATGCGCGTTACCGTTCTGTTAAAACGTCGAGAGAGCGCTACTACAAACCGAAAGCGTAAACGAATGGTCTCTTTTAATGCGTGATAAACAAGCATTAATGATTTTCAGCCGGATATTGCGATTCTCAAGTCGATTTGCACGCTCGAGCATTTTTGTAACGATGCATTATGGTATGTTACAATCAAAGATTAAGGATTCAATACCGTGAAAGAGGTCAAAGAGATCTTCGTGATGAAAGGTATCTCATGTAGTTTCTTTTAAATGTTAATTCCGTTAGAATAATTTAAAAATAAGATATAATAAATAATACACGATATAATACGTGCATATATAAAAAAATAAATAAGTGAGGATAAGTTGGGAATATATAAATAAGATATAAATATATTAAGAGATATCTCAAAAAAATTAATGACAACAAATTAATAAACATGACATATATATACGTAATCAAAAAAAATGTATTAAGTACATAATAATCAATTTAATTCGATATAAATATTTATTTGTCACGAAAAAAGCGAATTAAGCTTATTTATCATTTGTTTTCGCAAAATATATGTTATGTAAAAAATAAATAAATTCCAAAAAATCTAGTTACCATCAAAAATCTAGAAAAATTCCTAAATAAACTTAATGAATTGGATACAATAATGTAACTTATAGATCGATATATCGATCACGTGTCTCGTCATTGTTCTTTGAACAAGTGCACTGTCTCGCGATAATTCGATACTGCTAGTTCTCGAGATTTCACGATTTCATCCCGAGAGAAAAATAGAGACGATCGCGCGACTCAAAAGTGCTCGAGGAACTCGATGCAGGGGCGCGGGATAAAAATGTAAACTGGAGCATTTGCCGGCCCGTCCCCACCTGCCGGGGAGAAACCTTCTCGACCCTCTCTCTTTCTCTTTCTCTGCGTCCCGCTGCCCACCCCCCTATAGCGCGTTTTGAGAGGTGAAAGAGATGGTCCCGAGCTGTTCGGTTCGTAGGTTGCTACACGGTTTGGTAGGTAGGTGCATGCTGATGTCCGGCTACGTTGCACCGACCTGCCTGTTCTAGAGAGAGAGGATCCATACGTCTCACGACGAAAACCGAGCTCGAAACCGTCGTTTTAAGATTTTGGATTTTGAATTTTAAAGATATGATGACAGAATATCTCTGCAACACACTTAAATTTGAGTGGCTGATTTTGTTGTAAATGCTTTCTTTTTTTATTTGCACAGTCTCTCTCTTTAATATCTATAATGCAATTTCGTTAATGGAAGAATTTTATATTTTTTTTTACATCAAGAGAGATTATATATAATTTCTCTTCTTTGTCGAATTGCCTTTCAAGCTTTTTAATAACTCAGCATTCTCAGGGTATGCTAGCTCATGATTAAAACGCGAAACCACCTGAAATATACATATAAGCGATTCTTATCAGCTCTTGAATTCGTTCGATGTTTGAGAGGAAAAAAACACGCTGTTATTATTGTTAGCGTACTCTTGCACAAGTGTCACAACAATCGTCGAGGTCGATTCTCGTCTGGCCTTCCGCAAAAATTTCACAACCGCGATCACTCTTGGCTACTCGATCCGAACTTTATCCATTCGATCTGGAGTCGCGACCCGCTGATAAGAGCAAACTCACTGCACGTCGCGAATAAACCTTGATAAGACGATATGTGACGATGATTCAACGCGGAAGAGTTAAACAGGAATAGGAAAAAAAAATCTGATTCATGCGATGTATAAAAATGTGGGCAGTAGCTGTCAAACGCGAAAGGTCATCGCGAAATGTGAAAGTACGACCGTCTATCTCGAAAAACCACTTTAAGCGCTTTAAAGCCCCGCGATATTCCCATATCGCGTTTAAAGTCGAACTCTAGCTCGCGAATCGGAAGACTATTTTATCGCCCGGTATTCGAGATCTCACCTTCGATTCAACGCAATGCCAAATACCACGCTTCTAAATATTACCATAGCACATACAAATTCCTCTATTCAACGCACACACTCGGACGTCATGAAAGTGCGCGCGGCTGGATCGACGCGGAATTAAAACGTCCACTGTTTTCTTCGTCACGATTAAAAAGGAAAACAATACTTTTCCACATCCGAGGATCACTTTCGATTCCGGAGACTCGAGCGAGGAGCAGAAAACTCGAGGAGCACGCGCTTGCGCGCAAAGTTCGAGGACGGAATGCACGGTAAGCTACCTGTTGTTGTCGGCTCTCTCGCCTCCTCTCGGTTCTCCGATACTCTACGATAACCGCGCGTCGCTTATACGGGTCACGGCGTGGCGGTATAAACGCGCGGAAACGCGAGGATACGTACGTTACGATGTAGCTGACCGGACGGACGCGTTCTCGCTCGTGGTTCACGCCAAGAGCCGCCACCGCCGCCGCCGTACTTCTCTCTCGTAGCAACCTTGCGTTGTACAGGTGAACGCAGGCCGGTCGGTCGGTTAGACGGGCGGGCGGGCGGACGAGCGAGCGGGCAAGCTGTTGGCTCGCACGCAGGTTGGCAGGTCACTCTCTTGTGTACCGGGCCGGGACACACGCCGGCCAGGTGCATTCCCGCTCTTGCCTGCTTTCCTCTCTTACACCCGGACCGAGCGCGCCAAGTTATGTCACGAAACATGCCTGCGATCAATCGCACGACTTCCCTCCCCCCCTTCTGCCGCCTTCCCCCTTCCTTCTTTTCCCATCCATTCCCGAAAAAGACAATGGAATTTAATGGGATTTGAATTACATAAGCGAGACAATGCTTCGTAGCGTGTACAGCTTGAAAGGAGTCGTTTAATTGAGGAGACTGGATTTTCATTTGGAATAGGTTGCATCTCCTCCAGAGTGATCGTCAGTCGACCACTGACGTCAAATGTGACCTCATCACGGGAATTGAAAAAGGTTAAAGGACGTTCAATAACGTGTCCAATGGTCGATCTAAAAATTTGCATACTGGAGGAAAAGAGATAAAGAATAATAGAAGACAAAACTTTTTACAATTACTTAATAAAAGTCAATAAAATAATGGAAAAAAATATACAATGTACGAGAAAATGGCACTGTATAATATAACGAGAATCTAAAAATAGGCAGGAGTTGTGTATCGTTTTCAGGCGCGAGAAAACCACCTAACCGCTACCACAATCGCGAGGCTGTGGCGTTGCAAAGTTTTCGGGCTTCAGGTCTCGCTATGCGAGGCGAACGCGTTCACCGTGGTGCGCGGCTTCTCTCTGGTGAACGTTATGTCATGTAACACGCGTCCGCGCGATGACTTATCGGCCGACGCCGTCGAGGTCGCCGCGACTGAGAATAGGTCGGACGCGCATGGCCGCGGATTAATATCGCGTCGTTTATGACTTGGCGCGCTCTTTGTGCGATACCGCGATATTTCGGATGAGCGGACGACGCGTTATCGCGGAACGGATAAGGAAATATAACGGCGGAAACTTTAGTACCTGCTATTATTTAATAACAAGAGTCGAGAGAGAGAAAGAGAGAGAGAGAGAGAAAGAGAGAGCTCTGGCTTTCGTTTGGTCATCGAGATAAATGTCAAGTATTTCTTTGTTCGCTTCTGTAAAAAAGAAACGGATACAGATTTCCGTTCCTTTTTTTCTTTTGTTCTAAACTATAATATATATATATATATATATATATATATATATATATATACGTACTCGCGTTTTTTCTTCGCATACGTCAGCGATCGGTTACCTTGTGCTCGGTGACGAACCCGTTCTAAGGATTTCTCAGGTATGCGTTTATAGGTATCCTTTGCATTGTTTAGCGAATGCGTACGACAATCGACTGGCGATACACATCATTGTACTTCTCGCTTGTTTATACTCTTATCAACGAGTAGATTATAGATAGGTATTCGACGAACGTGTCTTAATCGCGGCAGGTATGAGCTTTGTCACGATCTGATGGGCCGGTTCGTATCGTGTCAACCGATAGCGTTAATTAATTCTGTCTGTAAATATATCTATTGTTCTTTCGCGCGATAGTTGAAGTAAGCAAAGATCGCCTTCCGATATTTGATACGAAAAAAGTTACGATATAATATTAAATTTCAAGTACGCGTGGAGATTTTATTTCGTCAAATTTCGAGTTGAGACAACTCGTCACGTTTTTTTGCGTCTCCTTAGAAAGATTTTCACAGAATTCCTTTAACTCGTTATTTTATATTTTTAAATGTTACGATGATTTTCGTCCGACTAAAGGAACTTTCCGAATGGCCATTTCCAACAATTTCAAGCCTAGACTTTTCTCGGAATCGCTAACGCAGCCATGAGAAAAATAATTGTCGGCGAGTGATTATGTTTGTACAATAGAGCGGTCCTCCGGCAGGTAAAGGTCGTTTGCGAGTCCGAAGGTTACCTCCTCTCTACTTACCTCTACCCACCATGATCGCACGTATTGGCACGGATTTATCTTCGTCCCACCCGACAATGCATCGGAGTCTATCGAATGGTATGTAATTTTTTTTTCGAAAAACAAAAGGAGACGCGACAACTATATAAATTTGCACGCGAGAAAGGGACGTCCAAAAATAAAATTGCGCACGCAGAAAAACACGTGTGTGACTCCGAATCGACTCGCAGCTTTGTTCCCTCTTCACGATTACGTTATCAAAAGTAGTCTAGCGTTTCCTTCTTGCACATGTGGTGCTTCAGAATTATTGCTACACTCTCGAATACGTATTTGAACGTGAAATACATGTATATTCCTTGACAGCTGCGCGAGAGATACGACTTGTTTTTCTGTTTGCGAGAATAATTAGGCTTCCTTCGAACGTCTCGGTCTACGAGAAACTATGCATTTTCAGGGAATATAACGCTATTTATCGTCAAGGTGAGGCATTCTGTGTACGAAAGCGTTACGTCAGAGAGGAGCGTAAAACGCCCCGAGACTTTCACGGAATCTGAATTCGCGCGACCGAACGCGAAACTTGTGTCACCTCTTCCGCGCCCTTCGATCCCGGGGAAACGCAACATCTCCGACGCAGACACTAAAACGCCCGTCCGAAATAACTCGACGCGTAACGAAGAGACGGAGCGCAGGTTGCGGTAGGAAGCCTGCGATTTCGCGCTGACACCATTCAAGCGTTCGAGGAGCACGAAACGCTCTCGGACCCGACTATCGCCGCACTAAATTCTCCTCCCCGCTCGTGTCGGCTAACCCGGAATCCGTCGTGTCAGACAGAATCGGTCGTCACCTCCGCGCGATTCAATCTCGGAAGTCCCTGACGAAAAGGGACGCGAGAGGGAAAGAAAAAGAAAGAAACGGAGGAACGCTTCGAGCTCTCGCGTCACATTTTCGTCGACGACGATGACGACGCCCGAACGTTATCGCGTTTCCTTCCTCGGAAAGTCGAGGCGGACACGCAAACGCGAACACAAATCGCGGAGCCGTAGCTCACGAGACGTCTCGACGGCGCTCCTTCTACGAGAACGGATCTCGCAGGAGGAGAGGAACCATGCGATCCGGTGAACTCACCTTCGCGGCCAGCAGCGACGACGACTGATCCGATCGTGCGTCATCAGAACCGTTCATAGCGGGCTGGTAGCTACCAGGCTTCGTTGTGCGCACATCCGCGGGTTAGAGTTCATAACCTCCTCTAACCTTTACCTTTTCGCCGTCTCCTGTCCCCCTACTCCGCCCGGCCTCGCCCCCTGCCGCTCTCACCTTCCTGCGCGTACCTGACATCTCACATCCCCCGCTGCGTCATCGAATACGTGTCATCTTGCGAAAGTAAGATCGATGACAAGTTTTTGGATGCTGCGATACGCAGCGCCGCGGCAGGAAACGGCGCGAACTATCTGCAGCCATGTTGATACGTCATTTCAAGACGGGATGAGAGCTTAATTTGAAAAAAAAAAAAAAAAAAACGCGTCAGATTAATTAATTTTTTTTCGTGTGATTTTATGCAATAATTCATGGAAAATTTTAGGAAATATATCACATTATGGTATAAATAATATAAGTGTAACTTAATAAAATCTTGTTAAAATTAAATTCATTGAATGTTAAAATTTCAGAAATGTAAATAGATTGTTCTATTTCTTATATATATTTGTATGTGATTTAAAATAAAACTTTGAATACAACTGATTTTATACCATTCTATAATATAAAGATTTAATATAGATATAAACATGATAATTGGATTATAGACAGTGTTAATTCTTTAAAAAAAACAATGAAATTTATACAATATTTTACATACAATACGAAACACATGCATTGTCTCTTTAAAATTTATTCAAGTCATAAAAATATTGCAAAAAAGACCTGATAATTTTCCTCCAAAACAGATTAGATAATAAATGAAGAATTGTAGAGAGACATCAAATATGAAAAAGATTAGTTTATTGCAAATGTCGCACAATGTGGGGGAAGGGTACATACAGCTTTCTTTCTGTATATTTATTACGAAAGCTTTATCATAAAATGTAATATAACTACTGCTAGTATCACTACTGTCCTTAATTTAATCCTAGCTATGTTTGTTTCAATTGCACTTTTTACGCTTTATTCCTTGTCTCTTTTCTCTCTCCAAAGCTCGGATATATACCTATTTCATTTTAAGCGTAGAAAGCGTAAGAAAGTGCGATTAAAACATTCTTATTAGGATATATTTCGTTTCTTGTTAAATATTTTGCGTTGTATGATGACTATGTCAAAATTGCATAATACTTAAAAATTATCATACAATGCCAATCGCTTATGAAATAAAGTTAATTTGCATAAAAGCTACAATATTTTGTACCACAGTATTAAAAAAAGTTTCACTATTATTAGAAATATAGTCTTAAATTTAAAATTGCATCTGATTATACAGTATAACACACAAGTATTTTAGTACTTATTTACATGAGAAAAAATATGACTGTTATATAATGTAGATGCACAAAACAATGGATATCAGGATTTCAGCTATAATGTAGACTTGAAGCTTAAAGATACTATATATCAATGTACAAATATTTAACTATTTTTATGCAATATTTAAAAAGTTTCAGAAACATACTTGCATTCATTCTGATTTTCTTGCATAATTCCTTAATAATAAATTTTTGCGCTTTTGGTAACTTATTGCATAAGTATACCACAAAAGAGGATACTTTGTCAAGTTATCTAAAAACATTACACTGTGAAGAGAGAATTTTCTCTAATTAAAATAGTATCCAAGTACCTTCATTGTATATTGTGAATTCGATGGAGCGCAAATTCATATATCCTGTGTAAAACTTAAATATAATTTCACAAGAATTTAACATATCACCGTACATTTCACACTGCATATTATATACATGAACACTTTTGTTAATGTCTTAGTATTGTGTGATAAAAATAATACTTGAAGATTTTATCATAGAAAGATATTTTCATCAATAGTCTTGAGGAAACTAATCAGAAACACATAAAAGTATATCATTAGTCAAAAATATTAGTGGAATCTTAAAAAACGAGAATTTTGTTGAACTAGTATTATATCCATTTTGATTTTGTTCTCATATTTAGATGTTTGTGTAATGGCAATAAACAACACTATATACAAAAGCTATTGAAATAATTATGTAAATTTTAAATTGGTCTAAACAAACTAAGAAACTGGCCTATTATATAAATTACTTGTAATAGAATAATCAAGTTGAACAAAAACCATATTTGAAACTTATTATGATCACAAATTTGTTTTTATGAAGATGAAAGTGTGGATACATATGGGAAAAACCAGAAGATGAATCTCCATAAATCTTTTCCTTATACCCATTAAAAAAAGAAAAAGTGAAATCTGCATTACACATCTTTACCTATAACTTATCATTATGTAGCCTATTGCTATTAAAATTAACAATAGAAATTGCCATTATTAGTAGTAAACTAAGTAGATGCTATGCTAACTTATATATCAAATGTAATTTATCCATGTGTCAAAAGTAGAAAGCACCGTAATGATTTTATATATAGGTTCCAAATATGATTGTTCTGTTAATTATTCCAGCAGGTACCGTCAGTTGATCACAAAGATTCTGCACAATCAATTAAAGGCAGATAGAGTTGCTAGCAGATCTAAATCCCCACAAAATTTCACGTAAACATCTATCAAGGTATTTTTAAGTGCCAAGGAGGTATTTTGTTTTTACCTGTAATTTTATGCATTAATTGTTAATTAAGTTAAAAAAGTAAGATTATTAAAAGTTGTTTTTTACTCAGTTGTTTTGCCTCTGATGTTAATGACCACCAAATACATCCTGGCTGGCAAACACGATATAAAGAAAACCATCTGGATCTTTTTCATTCTGATACAGCTCAGCCATAGTTAAACTTCCGCTTACTATACTTTTCTGATTTACTAATAAGAAAATTGCTTGTGTTGGATTTAGCTGCAACCGACGTCTTTGCAAAAAAAGAAAAAAAAATTATATATATATATATATATATATATATATATATATATATATAATTAATTATATATTGTATAACATTTTAAATCTAATTTCTCATGTGTTTATAAAAATATACCTGATTATTTTACAGAATTCCGCCACAGTTAGAAAATCTGGCACCAAATATTTGCTTTTGTCCAAAAGTGGCAGTTGATTCTCTAATTTATAACGCTCCACAATGATAGGAATTTTATTTGGATGCAGAGATCTGATTTCTTCCGCACTGACCCATCGCTGTTCTAAATTAACATAAAGAAATATCAATTATATATTTATATATTTAGCTGTAATATATCTTTTTACAAACGTTTATATATTTAGCTGTAATATATCATTTTATAAACGTTTCATCCCTAAAATATTAAAATAAAATCTTATAACCTATATTACGTAATGTTAGATCAAAAATTACGATACAATAAATTTTTGAAAATTTCTTTTTGTTTTAAAGCGAAATCCTCGTTTGACATAATCGATTACACAAACGCATTGCTCACCAAAAGGATACTTCCTCTTAAACCTTGAATTCTCAGAATGCATTTTTCCGAATATACCGAAATGTAATTGTTGCTCTATTTAATACAACTCTATCTAATACAACAAAGTAGAAACATTAAGTAGAAAATTATAATAAAAAAATATAAATTTAAAAAACAATTCTCTTTCTTTGAATCGACTGTTTTACGTGCTGGATTACCGTGTCGCGCGATATGAAATGCAGAAATCGTCTCGACCGAAATGTGCACTGCAAACATGCATGCGTTGCAGCATTCTTTTTTTTTTCATCATGTCCTTTTACAATCTCTTGCAATCGCGTGTTCGTAACTTAGTCATCGAACGTGTTTGTCAACTTATATCAATAAAGAAATCAGGTGAAACGATTTATTTTATCGCTTCATTTTATAAGATAACATCAGATAAAAAATATAAAAAAATAAAGCTCTCTTTCGCTCTCTCTCTCTCTTTGTTTCTCAATTCGTCTGACGAGATTCGGTTATTTAATGTGCTCGGGGACTTCAGATTGAACTTAAGTTTCGTAAAGCGAAAATAACTTGAAAAGGACGATTTTTAAATATTTCAAGTATCTTTTGCATGCCAGGTCAAAGGTCAGGTCAGGTTAAGATATAATCCCTTTGTTCTCGTATCTACATATCTGTCCTACTCTATTTCTAATTACACGTTATCGTTTTGATGCTATCTCACGTATAAACATGCGGTACTCACCAAACGTACGTCTTTCTTTGTACGATCTTCTAGGTGTCAAATTCATGTTCGTTGTAATATTATAATGCACTATCACCTACTGCGACGTACGCGACGCACTATCAGCTGTGGACTCGCTCTCGGGTCAAAATAACGCTAGTATGTCCAACGACGCTGTATCGTTAGGTTGGGTTAAGTTAGGTGGGTCTGACAAGACGCACCATTCGCAACTACGCAATCAATCAAGAAGATAGTCCCCTTAACTACGCAGAAAAAGGATATTGCTCTGGAATAAAAACTATTGACAAAAATGATAAAGTTGTATCAACCAACGTAAGAAAGGCAGTAAGAGCAAGATTCTTATTTTTTCGTTTACAGCGATATATCATTATTACAAGGGATGTGCGATATTATTCTATTGTAAAGTAATAAGAATTGTATGAAGTATTTTAAATAATCTGTACATATTTTAGGCAAATGTGTATAAATTATCTGCGAGAAAAAAATTCTTTAGAATCATGCACGTATGATATATATTTCATATATTATTTTTTTCGCAGATTTAGAGCATAATTTTGAAAATTTTTATACCAATGGATCGTTTGTTAAAGCTATCATTTAGTAGATTATATGAAGTTTCAGGAATATATATCTGCACCTGTCATAAAAATCACATGTTTTATGACAGGTACAGACGTATTATATATTCTTGAAAATTTACATAATTTATTATATAAATATTTACCGATATTTTTGCATTTTTCTCAAGCAAATTTCGATTAATTTAATCGATATTTGAATCAACTGTTACAATCCGTTCACGATTTCTAGCTATATAATTTGTCAATTCTAATCTCATTTCTCTAATTTGATCCTTCCCTTCGCGCTTCAAATAAGAGAAATTATATAATAATTACATCTGTATTGATAAAATATAACATAAAATGTGTATGTTACTTTTCCTAAATTAATCAAGATTGTATTAATTTTAATTTGATCAATGACCCTAAAAATATCTCGCTCGTTCCTTCGGAATATTTAAAAAGATCCAATTTTAATAAACTCATATTCGACCGATAATGTATTCCAGTACGAAATCTCCAAGACGATATATCACGAAGCGGAGTGATTAAAATTCGTTTGAAAAAATACGAAAACAATAGAAGCCCCTTATTCTAGGATCGTTAGCAACCGAGGCTGTCCCTCTATTCTATTTTGAAATCTTCCCTCGATCCATTTATTCTTAGATACGTGCGCAGAATGAAAACCTTCCGCGTTCTATCCTGCACTCGCTTTCTCGCTCTACGCGTAGCAGTCGTCCGGCAAAAATGCAAAGCGAGAGCTGACAGATGGAACAGCTGTTTCAGAATACAGACGAGTCCAGAATAAAGGAAAAGATAGAGGGGGAGCGCCTACCGTGCATCCTCGCGTTGGCAGGTACCGCCCTCTCGCGAGCAGACGGCGCTTCCCATCCTCGGCGACAGTCTCGGCGAATCTGTTCTGCATTGTCCCGCGAAATCCGCGACAACGCGCGTCTCCGCCATGAAGCACAAAGTACGCACGCGGGGACTCGCGTCACCTGTCAAACGAGCTCGGCTCGAGCAAGGATTGTCGTAGATGCGAACTCGAGAAGAACGAGACTCTCCTCTCGACGATAATCGCTCCCGGCCGTCAGATTGGACGGCGTCGATTCGCGAGCGCTCGAACGGCCATCTAAGTGAAACGACACGTTCCGCGGCAACGCGGAGTGTGTTGCTGCGTGTCGCGAACGGCGACGGCGGCGGCACAACGGAGTGCGTACGTATATACGGACGGACGGTGATGTACAGCGTGCGGCGCGCGAGATAGAGAGACGGAAAGGAGAGAGAGAGAGAGAGAGAGAAGGAAGGAAGGAGGCGTTTTTCCGACCGGCTCTGACGGCGCGCGCGAAGGGGCGGCGGTCTCGCCGAGCGAAAGATCAACAAAGGGAGCGAAGCCGCTCGGTTTCCGAACGACGACGTCGTCGCGGCCAGGAGGTCCCCGGACGAGCGAGACGGAGAGCTGGCGGAAAGCGGAGCGTCCCCCCCCCCCCGCGCGAGCGAACACCTGTGCGTGATGCGAGGCGGGTGTGCGGACAGTGCATCCCGACACTGCAGCTCGTGCGTACGTACGCACGGGACGGGAGACGAGTAGTCGTGCAGGAGTCGCCGGAAGCAGCGGTCGCGTCGCGCCGCCGCGCGTAACCGTTAAAGATCCGTCCTCGCGTACATCACGGCGTGTGATTCTCATCCCCCCTCGCCCCCCGCTACCCCTCCCCTGTCGGGGCATTAACACGAGGAACCGTCGCGCGGTGCGAGTTTCGATCGTGTGCGAGTGCGCGCGTGTGTGTCCGGTGCTCTACGTACGTGTTCTCTGTTTTGTAGCCGGATATCAACCCCGGTCGTCAACAGTTCCCGACTTTGACGTTTCGACCGACGTTCCGTCGACGTTTCGTGCGGGGTTGGAAAAAGAATAAACATGGTGGTGGTGGTGCGAGAGCGCGACGAGATCGAGCGAGACGGACAGACGGATAGTTAGACGGAGAAGGAAAGAGTCTCGCGAGAGAGAGCGAGAGGAGGAGCGACGACGGCGGCAGCAGTGTGGCAGCGATCGGCCAGCAGTCGGTTCGCCAGAAGCGACGAATTCGATCGGCGCTTCCTTTGTCCGCGCTTCGAGAGAGAGAGAAAGAGAGAGGGAAGGGAAGCGATTCGCGGTGAGACACGCGGCCCGATTGATGTCAACGATACGACGACGTTTCGCGCGACCCTCGAGACGCGGCCTGCGAGTTTGCATCGTCGCCCGACTCGATTTTCGTGCACGCTGTCAACACGCCGCTGTCCAAGGGCACTAAAGTGTCAGCCGGGATTCTCATCGCGTCATCCAGCCGCGACGTTACTAATCGACGAACGACGGCGACGACGACGTCGCGGTGCATGGTGTTATGTCGTCGCCGACCGAGAGCCGCGTGATTCGTCGGTGCCGGTGACGAAAAGCGTCCGTTCCCGACGAAGAGAGGACGGGATTAGGATGTGAGAAAGGTGGAAGGTATCTCGTGGAGAAAGAGAGAGGCGGAAGGGGAGAGAGGAAAATTTGGGAAACGATTCTCCCACACGGCCATTCGGGTATCTAATCAAAAGAAGAGAGGAAAAATACACTCATTGCTCGAGACTATAACCGGTGAGTGCGAACGAGTGCGCGCGAAATTTGTCATTCGCCTCAAGTGTACTTGTTAAGTGAATGTTTATGTAAATCGACAGGTAAATCAGCGGAAAGGCGGAGGATACGATCTATAATCGCGGCGAGAGGAGCGGCAGTTTCTGGCCATCGAATCGACAACAATGAGACTCGGGCCGGCGAGTCGCGAAGATCCGGCGACTAGATTTCCCGAGGGTATTTTCGGGCGCTGACGAACGGCGTCGAACGGAACAGCAGCGGCACGGCAACAGCGACTGCGACGTAGTCGTCAAATTCGCGACGGCCCGGTGCCAATAACCTCCGTGTAACCAGTCGGAGGTTGGGTAGGCCGCTTCCTCGCACGGCGATGATGCGTTCGCCCTCGTCGCGCGCGACAGATCGTAAAATTAGAAGACGCGAGGAGGCCCGCGAAGCCGAAAAGAGAGACGTCGCGAGCGAGCGACGACGAAGAAGAAAAGGCCCGGATGGTAGGCACCGGCTGACGATGTTCAACGTGCGGGACTCCCGCTGGCGGATCGACGCGTGTGACGGTGTACGTGAGGAAAGTGCGGTTCCATAGTTCCTCCTCTCTTCGCGCGAGTGCGAGGATCGCCTTCGTGTTCAAGAGTCGGGCTCTGACCATCGACCGAGAGGATATCGGTCGATTAAACCCGCGCCCGGCGTCTTAACTCGTCGAAACGCGAGTGCAACTTGTCTAGTCTGCTGCATTTACTTGTGCGAGGATCGCCGCGATTCCCGGGGATGCAATTAGAGGAATTGATTTCGTCGGCAGGCAGCTCCACGTGCGATTCACTCCGACGAGTCTTGAGTTTCTGACGCAATCGCACATTCCCGTCCGGGAGCTAGGCATTTTCCGGCTTTCCTCGGAACGAGACTGACCCGTCGCGGGTTCCTGTAGTCGATTATAATTTATTCAAACCGCGCTGTCAAACGCAGCATGTCTCTCGTCCAGTTTGGGCTATTATTCTTCGACGCGTCCGGCGAGGGGGCGAGAAAACGCGGAGAATCGCTGATCGCACCGCGCTGATCCACTAGTATTTCGCGTATCATCCCGATGACGAGCCTCGACAAGGACAAAACAGAGCGAACGCGAACAAATGGGCACCAATGATTAGCTTGGCTCTATCGGCGGCGGCAAGCAGGATCGAGATGCCCCTCTCCAAATCGAATCCGTTCGTGCCGGCGAGCGCAATCTCGACGCAGCCGTACATCTCGAGCAGCGAGAGCAGCAATCATCTGCCGCCGATCATCAAAGGTACCGGGCTGAAGCAGACCGGTGGCGGTGGCGGCGGCGGCGGAGGCGGAGGCGGCGGTGGTGACGAGTCCGTGCCTTACCCGGGTTATCAGAGACTACCGTGGAAAGGCGAGAGCCTGAATAACTGGCCCGTGAGCCACAACCCCAGTCACAACTCGCACTCGCAGCCCAACAGCCAGTCGAGCAGCCCGGTCGTGAGAAACGGACGTTCCGATGGCAACTCCAATAGCGGTAGCGGCCGCGGGGGGGCCGGGGGCGGCGGCGAGGGTGGAGGAAACGGCGGTAGCGGCAGCAACAGCATCGTCAGCGTCAAACCGAAGACGGCGACCATCACGCCGGAGATGGTGATGAAGCTGTACATGAACAAGCTGACGCCTTACGAGCATCACGAGATCTTCAACTACCAGCAGATCTACTTCATCGGCGCGAATGCGAAGAAGCGGCCGGGCATCATCGGTCGGCCCAACAACAACGAGTACGACAACGAACAGGGCTCGTACATCCATGTGCCCCACGACCACGTGGCGTATCGCTACGAGGTGCTGCGCGTGATCGGCAAGGGCTCGTTCGGCCAGGTGGTCAAGGCCTACGATCATAAGACGCACGAGCACGTGGCGCTCAAGATGGTGCGCAACGAAAAGCGCTTCCACCGTCAGGCGCACGAGGAAATACGCATATTGCGTAAGCTGCGCGAGCAGGACAAGGACAACACCATGAACATCATTCACATGTTCGACTCGTTCACCTTCCGCTGTCACATGTGCATCACCTTCGAGCTGCTCAGCATCAATTTGTACGAGCTCATCAAGAAGAACAACTTCAAGGGCTTCAGTTTGCAACTCGTGCGCAAGTTCTCGCACTCGCTGCTGCTCTGCCTGGATGCGCTCTACAAGAACAAGATTATACACTGCGACATGAAGCCGGAGAACGTGTTGCTCAAGCAGCAGGGTCGCAGCGGCATCAAGGTGATTACATACAATATTCACGTTGGCCCTGTAAACTCAAAGTTTCAAATACCGCTTATTTGCAAGGCTCTCGCAAATTTCCCGACGCGTTTCTATTAGATTACACGATGTAAAAATAATTTTACAGGTTAATAGTCTGCCGTACTTCCATAAAGATGAGCATGTTGTATTTTAAAAAATTTATAAGCAACTTTTCGTCGAAAATATTGCGTGGAATAGACGATTAAGCGAGTAGAATCGCGATTGTATCTAAACTTTCGTGTATTAAAAAACGATTAAGAGAATTTTAAAGTTAAAAGAAAATTAAATTGATAAATTTCTTTACAAATTATTATTAAAAATAAATTCAAACCCTATTAAACTCTTCAATTAATAATCTTGCAATTTTACTTTCGGATCGCGAATTAATGCTTTTATTATTGTGTAATTTGAAGTCAAATTTCTTTTTTTAGAGAAAATACAATATTTACAAACAAAAACCGAAGCCATCTATCCTCGTCTGAGATTCGAGACGGTGAAATTAATTCTCGATAACACACGATTTTTCTTTCTGATAATATTTGCAAAACAAGATCTCGAGTTTCTCTCGATGGCATTTCAAGGAGCCACTTATTATTCCTCGTAATGCGAGTCTTTATTGACATTTCTTTATATGGTTTGCACACGGAAGACTTTATTGCTTCCCTTCGAAATAACGACATACCGATGACGTACATTAAAAAGAATGACATTCTATGCAAGATCTATTTTTTTTTTTATTCATCCGTTCACCTAAATTTCGTTCTTTTGCGCACGTTTCCGATATTCTGTCAAATGTTGAAATGTATTACTTATATTTGATTTTTATTTCATTTTTTTGCACACGTTTCTTTACTTTTGTGAAATTGACCTTTCAATTAAAGTTAATGGATAAACCGTTTCGCCCACGAAACATTTTCCGTATACACAGCCGCGACCTTTAGCCCCGTTTTCCGAACATTCGATATCGAGAGAAATCGCGCAGGAAGCTGTCAAAGACTGCTTTTTCCCTCGTGAATAATACGACATACACGTCGCACCGCGCTTCCAAAACCTCCGACCGGATTCCACGAATTCACGGTTAACCGACAGACCAAAAAGAACGCGCGGATGCGGGAAACGATCTCTCTTGTCTCTAACTGTGCAGATACCGCAAGACGTAAACGCTGTTAAATGGCTCCCGTTCATGTTAAACACGCACCCGTGCTACACTTGCGACGATTCGCACTGCACGTTTTCGAGCAACATGTTTGTCGGAGATGGTGGTCTTAAGAGGTAACATGAATATCGCATCTCGCATATTGACTATCTTCTCATATACCGAGTAAGGTGTATTATTTACTGGAAATGGTGTTCGCATATATGCATATAAGGATAGTAGAAATTTTTCTGTTAGTATTATTACATTTTTCAAGCAATAATCTGTACTCGCCCATTAGGAACGATTCCATTTATGCTTTTAACGGTAATTGGTAATATACATAGTACATGTGAAGTGTCCTTCTGTCATCGTTGTAATACAACACATACAAATTCATAATAAATATTCTAAATAATATTCTAAATCATAATAAATATTTAAATATTCTATAACGAGAATTATACAAAAATACTTAACACATTACACTAATAAATATTTTATACCAATTAGTTTCAATTAACATCTAATCAAAAATATTTCTTTCAAGAAAATTGCTAACTTTTTTAAAAATTATTATGCGTATTTTATCATACGTTTATTTTACACATATTTATAATTCTTTTAATTGTGAAAAGTTTTATTAAATAAATATGAATATCAATATGAATATCAATATATTTCTTATCAATATACCAATATTATATAAGGATCTTTATATTCGGATCGCGTGTATATATCATTTAATTATTTTAAATGTTATTTAAAGGTGTATCGTGGATAATATCCGATTATCTAGTTTCGAGGTCCTCGATCCCCTACCTTGTCGTCTCGTCAGTAAATGTGCAAGAATGCGTACAAGCGGAATCATGTTACTTCCGCCAACTGTAGCATTCGCACGCAAGTTCACAAAACTTTCCGAGAGTAAGGCCTGTCTACGCTGGATCGTGACCTTGCGAGGCCGCGCGGTAGAGTTTACTTTGATGCCGAGGCGTTCGCGCCAGGTCGTAAAGCTAAGGGGCTAAGTGCTGAAAATGGGCAAAAATTAGATTTGCTTGCTCCTTCTAAATGGCCGTAACCGACACGACGGGTGGCCTCTCCAATAGCCTTACGATGCTTGAAGTTTGAGACCGATCGGTGCGTAGCACGTGATTCCTTCCACGATTCGTGATTGCTTTTTTAATGTTTGACAAGGTATTTAACGATCCTTTATTTTGATTTAGAGACGCGATTCGAAATCGTATCAACGATTTTCAAAACGAGTTGAATTTTCTGACAAAATGATGCATTCCCTCGTTCTTATTTTGCACGCGAGAACATTGATTAATTACTTTATTTAATATAATGTTTAATAATATATTAAATAAAGTAAATTATATTATTATTATATTATAATATTTAATAAAATAATTATATTATAATATTAATATTATATTATTATTAAAATGTTTAATAATAATATAATATTTAATTTATTAAAATAACAAATAAAATAATATTAAAGATCAATCTATATAACTCCTATGACACAACTTTGACATGATTTCCAAGAAATTGATGTTATGTAACGACTCCATTATCTAATGACAGTGCTTTTCAATAGCACTATCTGCATTGTATAATCAAGAAAATTCCCAAAGAAAGAAAAAGCATTACTAGCGGAAATCTTCACTGAGGTGTGAATAAAGATTGAATGCGGAGCAATGAGTCGTGTCGAGGCGCAAAATCAAATCCGGATTAAGCCAGTGCCAGTTGTTTCTTTCTCGAAATGTGATTTTTCATGGTTGCATAATTAACGGATTTGTTTGGAGACTTTGAGAACGCGATATTTAACGCGATTCAATGTCGACGGGAATGCGGCGCAAAAGTAAAAGTAGAACAATAATTACTTGTAGGATTTCGGAAATAATCGTCAAAGTCGCGGAACAAAATTCTATGGAAGTAAAAATCAATTATGATTCGTAACAATATTTCCGGTAATAATTGTCGAGGACCCGAGAATATGAATATTCAAAATCGGTATCGTTTAAAAAAATTATTGTAATTTTCCAATCCAACTTTTCTAATATCTAAGTTCGTGACTTTCGCTGAGCGTCTCTTCTCATGTCGTGTTATCATTATCCGCATTAAGACATAATTGATTTTGAAATGATTAAGAAGATGTTTCGACAAGGACGCGACACGCACGATATCATTGATTTTTTGACACGTGCCACTGTGTTTCGTCTGCTTTCCTTTCCTCTCTTACTTGATATCTAAAATAGATCACTATTTGATGATAAAATGTCATTTGTGCCCCTAATAATATATTACTTCATATTCAGCATCGTATAATTAATATGTAGTAGATATATAGATAATTTATATTATAATTATAAATGCGTGCAGAATGAAAAAGTAAATTGAATTGAACTTGTCAATTAATTAAATCAAATTGATGAAAATAACGTCGGAAATTACGCGTCAGAAATGCGCTTCAAACATTAATTATTATACGAATAAAAGTGTTAATATCACATGTCACTATATTTACTCTTTGCAATCTATATATTTTTGGTCATAAATATATAAGAAAAAAGAGAAAGTATTTTATAGAGAGGGAAATTATTTATATTTAATAAAATTATATTTAATATTTATAGTTAATAACATATTTATGTGTGTGTATGTGTGTGTGTATGTATTATGTATGTGTGTGTGTGTGTGTGTGTGTGTGTGTGTGTGTGTGTGTATATATATATATATATATGTATGTATGTATGATACAGATTAGAAAGCGCGTAAATTTTGTATGTAAATAGAAAGCTTGCATACACACATACATTTTTAATGAATGACATAGTTTAATTAATATCACACACAGTATTTAGAGTGAGTAAAAGTTTGAAGAATGTCAGGTATTTATTAATTATAGATAAGGAATACGCGCTCAAATATGTATGTGTGTATCATTTTATATGATATCGCGAATTCCGTTTTGATGAGAATAAACGGATGTCATGTCTGTGAATTATTTTTCCCATTGTCTGCACGTTTCCTATTGCAATGAATAGATTGCAATGAATGTATTCTCAATATCCTTTCAGCTTTAAAAATTTTTGTCTCTCTTTCAACAGGCGTTTATTATCGACTTGGATTAATTGACAATCAAGATGTATGATATTACTCTTGTCATAACAACTTTCTAATTTAAATATTCATTAGAGCAAGTTATATATTCAATTTCTGTTATCTAAATTTATACATTTAATGATTGAGAGAATTAAGAAAATTTAAACAATTATAATAATTGCATAATTTACACTTTAGAAATTTAAACACAGCAATTAAAATAAAAAAATAAAAGATTATTGTTCTCCTAATTTGTACATTTTTTTCATATTATCAATTATTTACATTACAAATGAAAATCCTGAGACTCATAATTTTTACACGCACAAGATTTGGTGTCAAACTCGAATTTTTAGTTTCGCGAATGTGTTAACTCGATAACTGCAATTTTCAGTTGGTATTTAATCATCCGTGGCGATATTGTAATGTATGATGTTCGCATGGTATGCTCGGCATGGAATGAAAAGCACGCTCGAAATTTGATAGGTGCGGAATCCCACATCACAGATATATATACGGGAATATATTTACCATCGATTTCTCGATGCAGTTTTGAATGTAAATTAAGTGTTACGAGACATGCCTATCGCGAGATTGGATTTGCGTGTACCGCGGAATGAAATTGAAAAGAATTAAATTGTTTTATATTTTAGCCCTTTTTAGGGGAATGCGGTTATATTTCTCAAAGTTAAAATAAAAGGAGACAATACAAACGCGAATTAATTGTTTATTGACATATTTTATTGCGCTAATTTTAAGAAAACAGAATTATTGGGATACACGTAGGATGCTAAATATTGCATTGCGCGAATGGAAATTAACGGTAAAAATGTTATCAAATGTCAAAATAATTCTCGCCGAAAACAATTTAATATGTTGTGTTTGCGAAAATATTTTAGACTACGACACGAGAGATAAAACTTGCCGCGTGACACACACACACACAGACATACAAAATTTATTTCGAAACTTTAAAGGAATTCAATGAGAGAAGGAGAAAGAGAAAGAACATTAAAATTTACAACTCTTATGGACGTATCGCGCGTACACTTCAAGTTCCTCGCATTAATATCCCACTGAACAGGCAACCTACAAACAATCTACAAAGTGGGGGATTCTCCCAATATCCCGAATCTCGAAGGGTTCGTAAAATTTGCACGCGGTTATATGTCACATCCGCCTTTCTCCATTGCTGTTGCAATATCGCACGTTGTGATTTATTGATAATATTGTTTTAAATAAAATGGGGAGGGGGAGAAGAGAGAGAAGGAAAAGTGAAAAAGAGGAGGACGAAGACGTTCGCTCGACTTATGGAAATCTCGAACGATCTTCAAAGTACTTTTCAAAGTGCGTGACGTTTACGATATTTGAAATTTTCCGACTGGCTTCATTTCGACTTCGATAAGGACGACGATGATCCAGAGAAGTCTCGTTCTCGGATGGCTTTTCCGGTACGACGTCGTTGTACTTCCCTGACGTCTTGTCGATCAATAGGAAGTACGTATATGTATGTATCAGGTATACAGCTCACCATGACACGTTTAATCACACAGACGGATCTAGTTTGGCACCCGATAGACTACTATTACTCCGATAGTAGAAATAAATATTTGACGCCCTGCTTTTATACGCCATTTCATCGGTTCAGTGGCGATCAAATTGAATCGCGATCAACAATTTTCGCATTGACTTATATCTCCTGAGGAAATGTGTTTGATGTGTAGATAAAGAACGGTGGAATTAAATCTTTCTTTGATCGCATCCGATCTTCCGATTCTAGATTTTCATCTGGAAGCCAATCAGAAGCCAAATATATAAATGTATTTGGCGTTGAATGTTGTCCAAAAATCATGTTCAGCACATCTGGGAACTACCGCTAAGAAATGTAGCGTGAATATGGGTCGCTGAATGTGTTGCTATCATACTTTATCTTTGATCGCAACAAGTGATTTATCATCATGTAAAAGACAGTATGCGATTTAAAATGATCTTTCTCCAAAATTTTTCACACCATAAATTTCTATCTCTTATAAATACTTATATTTGATTTAATTGCGAATATTTAACAGGAGTATTATTAAGGAATGCAACAAGTTTTTTTCTACACTCAATATCGCTCGAACGATTCATATCTGTCAATTCCGCATAATTATTTTCAGACAAGCTAGCGAGATTTACCGTGTGCGAAGCGACGTTCTCGAAGGCGAGGCAACGGGACGAGAGAATCGTGGCCGATTAATAATCGCAACGCGATTTTCGATAAGCGATCGCGCGAATTCAAACGCGGCCGTCGAGTATCCATTACTCGTTAGCAGATTGGTATCGCGACGCGTGAATATGTTGCTTGTCCGAGGATTGACGGATGCTATATCGCGGGGATTCTATGAGACCGAGATACTACCGGATTCTCTCTGCACTGATCGCGTGGGCGCGAGCGAATCAGATCGACTTGTAGGGAAGCGCCGAGATTATACCGTGCGTGCCATTTATCTGTGTAATCCACTCTTACAAAGGCGAGTTTAACGTGGATCCGCGAGCTGTTGCGCGCGTGACCAATAAAATCACGTAATCGTGACAAAGAAACTTCTTAATTAGATATCTCGACGTAATTTACGCGCCGGAATCACTCGATTATTTCCATTTTTCCCTCCTTTCAGCTTTTTCCCAAACGTCAATTATACGAGCCAATTTATCACCAATTTATCGAGTTAATTACATAATATAAGTTAAAAAATAATCAATTAAATAGGTTAAAAAATAAAAAAAAAATAAATTAAATAATAAAATAAATTAAAAATAGATACGTTGAATCACAGAGATAATTTAGCAATGTTGATAATTATTAAAGATGATGATTATCGAATTATTTATTGACAATTTGCCGCGCTGCGCTATCATTAAGAGGACGTCATGAATCTCTATCGGCTCTGTATCTTTATCTATCTAGATCAATTAATTCGTAGGATATTAGGTTAACTCGCTCTTGGGGCGAAGGCTCGTAAATTCGACACCATCCCTGGTAGAGTCGTTTACATGAGCGGACGTTGTAATATCGATATTAGCGTATCGTATGCACGCGATCACATCGACGAACGTTCAACTAACGTCGGGCGTAACAGATCGAGATCAATTAATTTCCTAAGTACAACGATTCAATTCCGATCTCTCATCTGTCCGGAACTTCAAAGCTCATATCCGCGAATGAAGATGAATGAAGATTGTATCGGTGAAGAGGTAAACTTTGCGCTGCGGTAAACAATTTGAGAACTGTATATCTACTGCGGCGATTCTCGTTTACCCATGTTTCTTAGATAGAAGAGATATATTTGCTGATAAATTAAATTAATTTTTAATTATATAAAAAGAAATTCCACAGAATTATTTTAAAATTTTTGTAAAGTATTTGGTGAACGGATCGAATGAATGAATGAAAATTCTCTCAATGAGAAGGTTTTCATTTAAAAAACGTCATGTATTAGCTGATTTATCAAAATAATTGTCAAATAATTATCAAAATCTAGAATTATTGAGCATTTCCCGGATGTTGATAATAAAATCTAATAACTTATTTTCTTAAACGATAATTTTAAAATCTCGATACATTTATGAGATTCGATGGATATGTTTCGCGATTAAACGTGAGTGGAATGTAATATTTCAACTTTCTCAGGAGACATTTGTAATTTTTGTATTCTAGATACATTAAAAGATACGTAGATATGAATATATCAGGAGTACACGGAGAGTCTTAATTGGTTAATAAGATATACGCATCGTGCCTTATGTAGCACGACAAATGGAAATTATCCTGACCTACAATCGCAATATATGTAACAGGAAAGAAATAAATAAATAATGTAACACTGGACAAATACGAGTATTTCTAATCGACTTATTTAAAATTATAACTTATTTAAATCTAGTTAATTACAAATAATTTATGGCTTAATCTCGTAAATGTTTAGCTATTTTTTTCTCGATTTTATTCTTGTCATTATTATATCTTGCAAATTCTTAAGAGCATATTTGCTTATTAAAATATTATACGCGAATATTTATCTTTTATAATTAAGATTTATCTTGTATTTAAGCACGAATTAATTAAATAAAATTCGAGAAATTTAAATCCTGAAAAATTAAATTTAATTGAATACTATATACACGGAAAAATATGTATGTGTGTGTGTGTGTAATTTCAAGAGTGCCTCGATAAGGATAGAACTTTCGAAACCGATCTTGTTGGTGAACCGTGAATTCCCGTTAATTGAGTCACGGTAATGATAACGCGTGCAACGTTCGTTAATTTCTAATCTATTGAAGGAGCGTTACTTTCGGATAGCGTAGCGTTGTTAACAATAATTCAGGATGCATCCTTTGTTATGTCTGAAACTGACGCCCTCGATATTTATGCATCGCGAGGTACCCCATACCAAGGTTGTCCAAGTTCTAAAGAAAGACTTTCTCAGAAAAGATTTGCCTCGACGACGACACACTAAGATGTATGTATGTAGCTACTCGTCGCTTTGTTTAACAAAGTTGTCAGTTGAGACAAATCTTTTCTCATTTTCCCAATGCTGAATTTTTTCAACATCCTGAATACATATGGCACATTATTTGTTTCTCCCAATCACGTACGATGTACGATGATTATTAAAGATCTCGAGTGAAATTCGCAATTTGTAAGGTCGGCTTTAAACACGAAGTTGCGTGTAAAGCGGACCTGATAAATTATGAGCATACGTACGACTTCGTGTTTAAAGTAGATCGTACAAAATCATGGATTTGACCCACTTTGCTTTTCTAATCAAAAGTATACGAAATAATAAATTTAAAAAAAATTATACTTTCAATTAAACGCATATATATAATAATAATAGCAGAAATCTCTCATTAATTTAATGCGTTAATACGTTTATTTTAATTGCAAATTTTTGATGAATGATGCTTTCGCGATAAATTATGATAAATTATTTCGCGATAAATTATTCTTCGAGTGTTTCCGGTCTTATTTTTGCAAGGTAGAATTAATATTGCCGTTTAGGCAATAAAGGCAACAGATTTTAAAGGAAATGCTTGCGAGCAACTTCCACAACCGGAGGCTATCCCAACTAGAAGGAGAGGAAGGTCTCTCTCCTTCGCATACACTCCATCCAAAATTGTATGTCTTCATTTCACGCTCCAAATATAAACTCGTGTATCCTTCCCTCTGCGAGAATTTTATTTCTGGATGTTCCTACGACAATCTTATCTTTTGGTAAATAAGAATGGACTGGTCGTATTTCTTGAGTTTTCCTTCAACCAGTCAAAATTTTTCTTTATAACATTCTTGGTCATTCTTTATTGATACTTTATGCGAACCATAAAGAGGGGCTCTGAATAAACTCGCAGAAATGCTGCTTTAAAAGAAGCTTATGAGGAAAGCCTATGTCGTATAAGTCATATAAGTCTGTATCATATGTTATTTCATATTTTGCTTCTTCGAGCAGCGTGATTTATTAATATCAAACTGTTAAGCTAATATTAAGATATGTATGTCCGCTTCGGATCCCTTTCCCAATATGCAAAAGATACAAGTGCAATATAAAAGATTACAAAACTATATTTTTTTAGCAACATTAATTATTACAGTTAAATTATTATATGATTGACGTTATAAACATTTTTCTAGCGTAATTAATATAACAAAAGTTTTAACCCATTGCTTGAATAGAAAATAAAAACATATGTGACACTTTAGTATTTACTTATAGGAAGCAAAGAAAATCATTTTATTTTTGTACTGTTTCGTCGATACCGTGAAACGAATGTGCAATCATTATTTTACTAACGGTAGTGGTATGAGATTACACAGATATAAAATATTTCTTTACCACTTTTAAGTAACGCGAGTGGTTCACATTCCACAGAGAACGTAAAATTTGTACAACTTCACTTAGCGTTTTAAAGATTAAAAAAAACGGATGATATGCTCAATTTAAACGTAATCGATGAGGCGCGGTCAAACATATTTTGAAAGTACATTAGAGGAGGTACGATCGGAGCAGGCTCGTAAAAATAGGGGACGGACTGATCTCTCTCTCTCATCCTCTCACTCTTCCTCCCTACATTCGCTATTAATAGGCGAAGTAGTGCGTCGATGTCGATAGCACGTCTTTAATCCACGCTCTTCTAGTTTATCGGAAATTTGCCGGCCGCGGTGCAGCCTCGAGTACGAGACTAATTCGATTTTCGCTACCGTCTTGAATAATAAATTCCATCGCTCCGTAGACCGATTGGTGCCTGATTTTTTTTACAGTCGATATAAAACGTTTACGACAGCAGTTGTTAAACGGATTAATAAAAAAAAAAAGGAAGAACGGGCTTGTATCAAAAATTTTCACTAACATTTCCGCTCAGTGATTTAGAATATCTCCCCGAGAGACTGTTTATTTATCGCGGAGGCGTATCGTGGAAAATTTATCGTGTTTATCAATTTAAAATTTCCCGTTGTAAATTTTGACGGATAAAAGCAAAGTAGCTCGATTTATATGCGTCGTAATAATTTGTTGAAAAATTTTTTTCACAATTATTTAATACATTGATGCGTTTAATACGACGCTTATAAATTTCACAATATTTCAATGATTTTCTTCATAATGATTTAATACATTAATGCATTATTTAATACGCTTATGAATTTCACAATATTTGTTTACATTGTGACATTTGCCGCATATTTTCCGTCATACATTTTTCGATTGTTTCGCGTTTCGTTAACAAACTATCGTAACAGAAAAATGAAATATTTATTTGTTGATATTATCATAGATATATCCGGTTTGCCGTTAACACGCAATAGCACAACGGTGCCGTATTAAAAATAATAAGCACATCCTGGCGGGTCGCGCGGCTCACTGTCCGCGCTATCTCTACGATACATTTCGTTCGTTGCCGGATCTTACAAAGGTGCGTGGGGGTCAATGAATCCCGGTCAGTTAAAAATAACAAGAAAGACGGGTTGAAAGACACTAGTATCACGATGTAATAATTATCTCTCTTCATTTTTTCAAAAAGAATATCTTGCGAATTCAATGACATCTTCTATCATATGGACATGTTCTTAGACTAGTGATATCAATATATTGTTGAACTATTAAATATTAATATAATTTAGAAAAGAAATATAGGATTTAGGGAGAGAGTTAATTAAAGTTGAGCTATTGATATATTTTATTTTACTTGCAAAGTTTTTGTGTCAACTGCAAATATACTGTAATTTTTATTTAAATCGGGTATATAAGCAAAAGGAAAACTACAAATAATTAAAATAATTTTTCATTTTAAGGTTTGACGATTATTTTTTCAAAATATATTTTTAGCTTTAACTACGAAATCATTACGAAATACATGTTATCTCATTTTCTGTATTGAAAACTTAGTTTATTAAAAGTAGGATGCTAAATTCATCAAAGTCATTTATTAAATGCGTTCCGTGCTAGTGACGAAGTGTGCGGAAGCGACCTCGATATTTATCTACGTCATAATGGGAAAATACGCGAAAGCGTGAACGTAAAATTGCCATCGCCATTTTCATGTTGTACGACTTACAGACAATAATTTATGGAGCTCGTTTTCTTCGTTATAAACATGTCAAAGCAAATAATTTTCGACCAATGTGGCTTCCCTTTCTCGGACGCAGAAATAAGAAATTGGATTCGGAACAGCAAGACGGAGAGACTAGTTCCTGTTTCGATATCGGGCTAATATAAGTACGAGGATCCAACGAGCGAGCTTGCGTATCGATATCCATTCTCTCTCTCGATATCGCTGAATGAACAAGTCCTCCCATTGTTCCGTGCACATTAATTGAGCCGGCGCACCCACTCGAAATGTTGTATATATAGCTGTTGGCCACTAGTAGGGAGGTTCTGTGTTACTTCCGCGCTAAAGCGACTGCACGTGGCTTACGATCAACATAAATGCGTCGCACGTGGTCTCGTGTTTTACGCTTGTTTTTACAGTTACTCTTTCATGCGGTGGCGATTAATGCAAACGACCATTCTGACGAAATTTCGCCGCGTCAGAGAGCAAGCGTATATTATTAATGCAATAACATGCGAGTGAGCTCTCTCTGTAATATATGTATATATGTGTATGTATGTAAATTATTTTCTCTCGTGATATTTTTATGTATACACAGTTTTTACCTATATACTATATACCTATATTTTTCGGTTTTTATCGATCTCTGTCTCGAAGAATAATGAACTTTGAAATGATTCTGTGACAGAAATCTTCGACAGATATAAAGATATCTTATATATTTTAGATTTTTATCGATGAAATTTATTTTAATAAATAAACAATTTTTTATTCTATTTTGATATTTCCGCTTTTTTCGATAAATTTAGATTTTTAGATTTTTTTCATCAAAAGTATTAATTCGGAAATTAATAGCAAACGCGATATATAAATTTGTCGATACATTTTTCGGTTTTTATTGATTTTTGTCTCTAAGAACAATGAACTTTGAAGTGATTCTGTGACAAATCTTCGATAGATATAAAGATATCTATGTACATTCTAGATTTTTATCGATGAAATTTATTTTAATAAATAATTTTTTATTCTACTTTGACGTTTCCACTTTTCTCGGTTTTTCGATTTTTCGATTTTTTTTCATCAAAAGTATTAATTCGGAAATTGATAGCGAACGCGATAAATATGTCGATACACCTGTCGATATGGATACGATGTCGATACAAAACGCGGATATTTCACTTCGGTATAGCGGATCTTATCCATGGGTGTCGAGCTCGATATCCATCCCCGCGAACTTTTCCACTTGTATATATCACGCTGCACTCAGTTGTTCAAATATTTAAGCAGTCAAATTTATGGGGAATCGCGCATCTAACGTAATTCGAGCCTCCTCTGTGTCAGGAACATCGACCGCACAAAAACACGTCCAGGGAGAAGTGCTTTTAGAAACGGTTACCTATACATATAGCCTTGTTATTTTTTTTTATCCGTCGTCGCGTCGAGCTGTCGCGTTTCTCATCGGCGGCGTCGCTTTTAAATTCGCACCGTGCGATTACATCATTCCCCAAAAAGTCAATGAGACGGATTCTCCTCTTTTTTGCCGGCTACAAACTCGACGACTCGAAAACTCCGAATTAATCACTGAATGAAACTGCCAATAAGTATCTTCCTTTCTTGTTGCGCGCTTCAATCGAGCATACTGTGAGATAACGCATCGATAACTTTGTTACGGTAAACGAAGAAACTTGGAATCTGTCTGCGAGAAACCCCCCCCCCCCCCCGAGAATTATTCTTTCTTAGAAATTTTAATTCAAGAGAAAAGTCAAAAAAAGAGAATATTAAATTATTTTACATAATTAATATATTATATATATTGTAATTTTTTTATATACACTCCTATGTTTTATTTTTGTTTGAAGCAAATTGAACTTCGAATCAGACCATAATTAGCGCTAAATGTACACCGAGAAGGGCTGAAGGTTTACAAAGTCTTTCTTCACAAAGTTATATACGTCGGCACAATCATACCGCCTTTCCTCTCATTCTCCTGTCTTGCCGATACGCATTAGACTCGAAGTCGCGAAGCAACCTGAGAAAGAAAGGGAAAGAGAGAGAGGGAGGGAGTGGAAGAGAGAAAAAGAGAGAACAACTTCCGCGACACGGTGGACCGGTTCTTCTCCGCGTGCACGCTCTTGGAAGCGAATTGAGCATTCGTCCTTTTGCAGTCCTGCGCTGCAGGAAGACACGACTCTGTCTATGCACATATCACGGCGAGATTTGCGGGAGTTTAATTCGAGGGAATGTCACGTCGCTGAATTCAGAAATTTCATTTGGAGCTGAGTTATCCCGATGCATTTAATAAATTTTTTCATATTTATCCATCTACCCTGCATGTAAATGTCTATCCTCGTCTATTTACTATCCTGATGAACCGGGTGTGTCTTTATTTATATTTAGGATTATTGATGCTTAGAGCATCCTTTTCTCTTTACATTTGCGTTATATTGCGTACCGATAACGTAATTATGTTATATTCTTCTTTAACAAATTCAATTTTATTATTTCAATTATTTAATACATTTTTTTCTTGCATTTTTCTTGCATTTTTTTCTTCCATTTTCTTTTTCTCTCTAAAAAGGCGAGTCGTACATGTACGTTATGCGCACTCGGAAATTTTTATTCATCTATTTTTCATCTCTTTTCTCTCCTTCTTTCTTATAAAAATAGCTAGAACACGCTTTATAACGAACATTATATTATATCAAGTGTATGCACAGTGCATGAAACCACAACCTTTTTAGCGTGAACCTTCATTGTCAATATCAACTCGAAACACAAGTCCAACATGATCTATATAACAATATATACATTGTCGAGTGTAAAGCAGGGAAATAAAAGATATTAAAATTTACATTTCAAAACATAAATTTTGTTTTACAATAACATTTTAAATAACTATTTTATTTACAAGTTATTATAATAATTCATCCGTCGATATCATAAACATACGTAAAAGAATATTTTGATGGCATCGATATGAAACGAAATAAAATTTATGCAACAAAAACTTTATTATATTGAAACATTAATAGTGTATTGATTAATGCTGCATTTGTATTTATTTTTTTTTATATTAATTGAAGCTTTGATTAGACTCTAACTATCAATTATTCCTGCCTTAATATATTTTCAACCAAATCATGCTATATAATGTATCACACAATGTTCGTGCTGCACACGTGTCAGATTTATGCACATTGTCGCGCACTTAATCTATTTACGTGATGTCGTGCGACGGAATTATGTAATTCTCCATCCGATTCTATCGGGAATCGGTCAAAGGAAGGAGCGAGAGAAAGGTTCGTCCTCTCGTTCGACCAGTGTCTCTCGCGATGATGCAGGAGCTAAGCCGATCGTGCGTCAAGTGTAGCGTTGCGTGACCGACGGAAATAGAAGGGCTGAATTATACGACCGGATCGCAATTGAAAATTAATTGGGCCTCGCTTTCCTGACCTTTTCGACGGCTGTGTCGCGACGCGGCGCCGCCAACGATGCGACGAAACGACGCGAGCACATTTTATATACATTTAATAGCAAATAATAAAATTAGAAAATACACGTGCGATGCAATGTCCCGTCATGCGTGAAAAGTTTCAGTATTTTTTATTTGCAAACAAATTCAAAGAGAGATACGTATAATTTAATGTGCATGTGAAATGCAACGTGAAAATAATTGTACAAAATATTTCAAACAGATTCCCGCAACGAGTTATTATTGAGAATATAATATGCGTATTAAATAATGTGTGTCTCTCTCTCTCTTTTTGACTTTTCAAATAAACAAAAAAATTGGTTTTTATATAACATGAGACTTGCATATATGTTCTTTAATTTTATTTGTCACATTGGAAAAGAATGAGTGGACCTTTTACATTGACCTGCAAAATCTTTCCCAGTCTATTCCAAAAAGAATCAAAGAAATCTTGAATTCTAGATTAAACATAGTCGGTTGTTTAAAGTAAATCGAGTGAATTTAGCACAGAGTAAATAAATGCGAGGCCTTCAATTAAATCGAGTGGATTAATCGTGGAATAGGGAATGACGCCACGATGCACTTCAATTCAGGATAACTATCTCTTTCTCTCTCTCTCTCTCTTATTTTGTGCAATTTTTTTGCTTCACTATAGTAATTGCGCGTGTGTCGTTAAAGGAAATGGCTGGAAAAAGGAGTAGAGTACAAAAAGTTAACATCTCTTGCAAATAATAATTCTAAAACTTTTCCAACAATATATTGATATCTCATTAGATTTAAGTTACGTCGATGCTACCATAAGAGAAGCGTTACGCCAATTACATCTTGTGCAAAGAAACATCTTTTCTCATCGGCATCACATCCGCGGTCGCTTGTCGATCGGCAAATAATAACGATGTTACGCGTATGGTCGAGAGGTGAGAAAAAAATATGGAAAAAGTCTGCGGCTCTCGAAACGGAAATCCGCACGTTCCATGATATCCGGTCAACTCGATGTCAAGAGCTCGCGGTTTTGTGCCACACGCCGTTAAATGTTACATGATATTTCAATTTCATGTGCGCCGCGAAAATGTGTTGCTTATTCACGAAATATATCGTAAAACGTTTAACAAATCTATATAAGAGAAGGCACTTTTTAAACTATTTTCAATTTTTTCTTTCTTGATTTGAAAAGCCGCTACAGCAAAGTTAATTTAACTATTTGATAAAAATAATATAATAATATAATTTAAAATAAATAATTGAATCATAATAGGGATATATTTTACACTGTAAAATATATCCCTATTATGATTCAATTATTTATTTTAAATTATATTAGCAAAGGATCCAGTTAATTGTTGATGTCACATGAATTTTCAATCTTGCAATTTTTGATTAAATTTATAACAAGCTTAATGTCTACAAACAAGCATTATTTATTTGTTGAACACTTGTAAAAATTTAAATAATAGTGAAATGAAATTAACAATAGTGGTAATTTTTACGGTACGTTACGTGCTTTAAGGCACAATTCTGGTGTGCATTACACAGCGTTACACGGCATGTTACGTCACGTTTCAAGAGCGCGATCGAATTATGCATCATCTTGTCGTTTACCCTATGCATGTTTATCCATTCCGCGCCCGTCATCGCGAGAGGAAGATCGGTTTCTATTCATTTTATCGATCTAACAGCAGCCTCCGTCGGTCGTGCGACCTTTTATTTCTTCTCGTAAAGCACGGAAACGGGGCCACCGCACCGCACCGCGCCTACGACAAATTATTTCCTGGCGAAACGCGACGACATTTTCAATCTTCCGCGATCCGTCGTATGACGGAATAAAGTTTGCATGTTGTCACGAAATGCGAATCCGCTCTTTCCGTAAGAGATTTTATTATATCATAGAAAAAAGAAGATTCCCCGCGACGTATCCGATACAGTTTAGGATTACGCTGGAAAAATCGATATCAACTTATACTTTTGAATTAAAATTTGTCGAATCATAAAATAGAAAATGAATTTTCTTCAATTAAATTATTAGTTTGCGAAAGATATTATCTAATCAAATATCGTATAATTTATCGATTTTTAATTATAATATTGTACACTCCTTTCGTTTCTCTTTAAATATTAAAAATAATAAATTTTTCATTTTATGGTACATTATTAAAATAAATACAATTTGTATTTATTTTAATAATTTGTAGATTTATTTTATATACGACTTAAATTAACTCGTTATTTATGTAACATGTTTGCTCTATAAAAGCTTGCATCATATAAGAAGGTAAAATGTTTATATTTTCTTTCTTTCATGGAAATTCCTGAGAGGATGTCTTTTTATTATTTAGTCTACCTGGAAGAAAGCTCTTCCTTGTAATGAAATATTCAGTCAAACTGTAAGAGAAACTAAATTGATCTATCGGGATTTAAAAACTCTCCTCTTCTGCTTAAAATCTTTCAAAAATTGAACGTTAAGGAAGATAATATTCCTCGCGTTTGTAAATACTTAATTTGATTAAATAGATGTTATTATGTTTCACTGATGCAACACATACTTCCACGAAATTATTTACTAAAATTAAGCTGCGTGCGCATAACGTGCATCGATTGTTCTCACGGCGGGAAGCGTTGGGGTCGAGACGCCAGCTGAAGTATTTCCGGTCAGACACAACCTTGGATATAATAAGCGATTTCTGAAAACTGCGAAGCGTTCCTTTGCTTAATAAAAATATCAGGTTCTTCCATTACAATTTGTGCTGTTGATTCCATTGCAATAACAATCTTTATGTGCTGTTGATTTTTTTATAATAATTTGTTTGCTCACCATATATAAAAAACATATTAAAATTATTACAAAAATATATAATGCATCCAAGAGCTACAGACGTAATAAATTGATGATATGATAGTACTGGCGCACATAAATATACATTTAATAATATTTTCTACATTCCACATAACGCATATATAACTAAATATATTGAAGATAAAATGTCAGCGTTAGAAATAGCATTCGAGACAAAGTCGCGTCATCTTCCATCTATGATTTCTCACTTAATTTATTCACTTGGATTAACTTTTAAATACATACATGTGATTTAAAATTACATCAGTGCAGTCTCTATTGTATTATTTTTAAAATTTATTTTTTCTTCTATGCGCAAACTTTTTCTCGTACCTAGATATATTTATTCGTTTCTTCATGATTTTGTTTTGAAGCATAATATTTTTCTTGCTATATGATTTTTTAAATTTATTTTTTCTTCTATGCACAAACTTTTTCTTGCACCTAGACCTACCTATTCATTTCTTCATGATTTTATCTTTTGAATAGTATAACATTTTTTTGCTACATGATTTTTAAAATTTATTTTTTCTTCTATGTACAAACTTTTTCTCGTATCTAGATATATTTATTCGTTTCTTCATGATTTTGTTTTGAATAGCATAACATTTTTCTTGCTATATGATTTTTTAAATTTATTTTTTCTTCTATACACAAACTTTTTCTTGCACCTAGACCTACCTATTCATTTCTTCATGATTTTATCTTTTGAATAGTATAACATTTTTTTGCTACATGATTTTTAAAATTTATTTTTTCTTCTATGTACAAACTTTTTCTCGCACTTAGACTATCTATTCGTTTCTTCATGATTTCATCTTTTGGATAGTATAACATATATAGTGTTCGTCTTAAGGACGATTGGTTTGTGTTTGAATTGAAATGAACGATAGACAATTCTGGTTAATCTGAGATCGGTCAAATAATAAACGATATATTTCCGGCTAGATGAGATGCGATCCTGACCTCGAATTGCGGTTTTTGATGGTGCGTCATCGCGGCATCGCGCACGACTACAGACGATTTTATCGCGCAAAGCCGGGATTCTAGAAACGGCCAGAAAGCATTATCGATCGATCGCTCGCCCGCTGAGTGTAACGACGAACGGGGGACCGTAACGAGCCGTCAGTGGCGGTCGCGGTAGACTTTTTCCCTTGCAGTCGACGACGATGACTCAGAGTGCTCGCCGCTCTCTCGTATTGTCCCGAGGGACGATAACACCGTATTACATCGCCGAGGACATTAGGAGAAAAAGGAATCACGGGAAGGATCTACCTGTATTTTCCATCTGTGTATTTTCTGGATGTAAAAATAAAGAGTATGTGGGAGAATCTTTGTAACTTTTTTCAGATAAAGTATCTTTGTACCAGTGGATATATGATTTTCTTATTATATCTAATATGTTTTCCAAAATATGAGGTGAATTAATTTAATTTTTTATGATAGTGTCCATCTGTGTATCTATGTGCCTATAATTTTTCTTTTAAGTTCGAAAGATTTTATAGCTCCTTATAAATTACAATGCTATTATCGATGTATTATTTAAATAATTAGAATCATTTTATTATAATTTTATCGTCATCGTACTATCTCTATTTTCCCATAAATGTAGGTTGAGCATATATATCATTCTCTCTCAAAGTGTGTGAAATAATAATTGCTCGGTTCATTAAACGATAACCGATTGTATTCCGTATAAACATCCCTGTGCGTTATTATTATTCGTTGAATGAATTTATAGGTTTTTTTTTATTGAATCCATTATAACGGACTGCGTATCTCCCCTTTATTATATTCATTTACGAGGGATTCGACACGTGAAATTTTTCTGAGCGAAATATTGATTCCAGCGGTTGACATAGAACAAACAAAAATGTAGGTCATTTCGGGGAAAAATAATGACATAATGCTGTCTGATATTTCTTCATTGACGCTTAGTATATTGCTAAAAACTTACGATTAGATTGTCATAATATCGCCCGGCAATTTTTCGCCAAAATAAGCAAAATTCAATATGATGCATATATATATCGTAATCAAGATCGTAATGGTTGCAAATATTTAAACAAGCAGTAATAGCAATACGTCAACTCTATAAATAAAATTAATCATGATAAACATGATAACAACACATCTTTTTCTTTTTTATATGTTAAATTAATTCTGTCTCTTTTTTTATCTTCGCGAGTGTTTTTAAAAAAATAAAAGTTTGTAACATATAATTTATATAGATGACCATTAAAAATGTGTTAATATGAATAAATATGTTAATATTAATATTATACGTTTCTATCCCCTAGCAATATATGATAGGAAATTTATTGATCGTAAATTGCAATCGTGTAATCAAAATTCAGAATTATTTTATATTAATTAAAGGAATATGACTAATGCTAGTTATCCCTAATAATTGCTCCATGTTTCAATGTAAAACAAGCTTTTAGTATCTAAATTTATGAAGTAAATAGAGAAGACGGCTTAATCGCGAGTGCTCAAGCAGAGATAGAGGCGGTAAACCCGATCTCATCGGAGCGACCGCGTAGCTTTTACGGTAATTACAGGAGCGCGATGAGGATCTCTCGTTGGGAATGTTTACTTTCTTGCGGAATAATGTATAAGAAGTTGACGTTAATGTCTTACGAAGTAATAAATGTGTATTAACGTGTGTATGCCGCGATGCATGGAGCAACATAATTTTCCGCCTGAAATTGAGCAAGGAAATGTATCTTCACGGTCAACGTACGCTTTCCAATATTTCGAAAGTGGCACATGCTAGAAAATCTATTTTTTGCGTAGGTTTGCCGAATATTATTAAGTAATATCGTGTTAAATTAATTTTTAAAAAGTTATATAATTACAAGAGAAACTCTATCAACATAAAGTAATATATAATATATAAAGAAATATTTTTGTAATACTTTAGAAAGCTTAGATAAATGTTAAAAATTTTTATAATTTATTTTTTAAATTTTATATTTAATCACATTACTGTGATTTCATTAATTACGTTTAGTCATGATTTAAATAACATAAGTGACTAATAATGTTACATTTGCATATTTTTACTACTAATCTAATCGTTTTACTAATCTTCAAAGTTGAGCGACATTCAAACTAAGAACTTGACTCTTGAGAGCGATAAAAGTTGGAAGGAAAGAATGCCCGATAATTTTACAATGTGGTTTGCATCTCGTACTTCTATAATCGACCAATTGTCAGGCAACTTTCAAACAATTTCAACTATTCTAAAATATCAGAGATATGTTTTGTAAAAATGGATTCGTCGATGTCGAAATCTACAACTCGACTCCACCTTTAGATTTTTGAGACTTTCATTTACATTAATTTCGAAATAAAAAGCGACAGCGGCCATTTATATGGCTGCATTTACCCCAATTAATGATAATTATCTTACCGCGATGTGTGAGCGCCAGCGACTAAAAATGCGAATTTGCGATCTGCACGTATCATCCGAGCGTGAAATAGAATTTTGACAAAGGTCAGGGTTCACTGACGGCTCCTAACTCATTGTCCATCGATAAAACAAATCGACGCCCATGAACGACGGTGTTCATGGCAGCGTGTACAACGGCGGTGATTACGGATATGTCAAAGGCGCAACGTGCGCTTTGATTGAAGGCTTTGTGTAGGACTTATATATACGCACACACATTTGCATACATGGACCGTCGTATACACTTTTATCAGTTTTAATCGACTTAAAGTTGATTTTCTCGTAAGAAAAGCGTTAAACTAATGACAAAGTTTATAATTCAAAAATGTAACAAAATTATTACGTATATATTTTCTTATCGATTATGAAATTATATAAATATAATATTAAATATAGCCTCACGAGAGAAATAATAATAAACAAATATTTTTCTAACAAAATAAGAGAGTTCTTTTCATAATAAATATGTATTCATTCATTGCTGCGATTGCATTGAAATACTTATTTATTTATATTTAGAAATAATTATATTTTTTCCGTTAAATTTTCACAATTTATTCAAATTTTATAATCATATTAACGTTACGCTTCGGCAGTCGGCCAGTAATGGAAGAATTTCTCTGTACGAGATAGAATCATATAATTGCGCATCTCATACGGCATATGACATTTAACCAGATTATTCCTATGCACTGTACATCGTGAAATGATTAATCGAGAAATCTCGTTGATGATATTATCCAGCTTAATTATAGTATTACGCAACACGAAATTGCACAATAGCTTTGGCTTAAGTTTGAACTACTCATCATTTCAATTGTGATATCACGTTCCATCATGCGCATTCTGAATATCGCTCTGTATCACTTACAACATGAATGAACATAGATATTTGTAATATGATACTTGTAACAACGAAACATTGCTCAATCTTATGGTTTTGCAAATATATTAGCGAGAGAATGGTTTTCTTATAAGAAAAAATTTGTTGGATCAATAATATATACAAGTGTCAATTTAGGGAAAGTGACATGGTAGAAGATTTTTTCTGAACTTGTACCAAATATTGTGGCATGTATAGACACCACCTGTTACCCCGGAAGCGAAACTGGCGCTCGTTTCAATTAGGGGAATGAACCTCCTCCTTTTATTGCTGTTCTTGCGCGCGACGCGGAACGGGAGGGTATCCGGAATAAATGTTCTTTCTATCATATCTCTCTCATTTCACAAGGTTCACGACAAAAGGCTCCGACGTCAGAGATGGCTTATAAATGCCCTTTCGTAATAGGCAACACTTCCTTTTCTACGATTATTACTCGAGAAGAAAAAGAAATCACTGCAAAATACAAGAGATTATAAATTAAAACGCTGTAAAAATATTCGTATATTTCAACCTCCCGTCTGTTGCCTGTATATTAGTATCTATTAATTTTATCCTTAATTTGATTGAAAGTAACATTGAAATATTAAAAAAATATTTTTTGATGAATGAGATTCTCTCTCATAAATTAAAAATAAATAAATCTTGTGAATATAATAAATCTTTATGAAAAAGATTAATGCGATTTCTTCGAGGATAATTGAAATTTTCAGAAAAAAATAGAAAATATAAGAGATTGAAAGCATTAATGTATATATAAGATATTATGCAAAACTGAGTAATGTAATAATCGTAAATGTATGCAAAATTTCATGATTTTACGTATCACACGATTGTTAAACTTTTTCTAAAAATATTTAGAGTAATTTTGAAAATAAACTACTAATTTTAAAAAGGCTAATTCCTAATAAATATTCGTGACAATCTATAAATTCAAGTGAGGTTGTGCTCCCTCTGCTTGCATTCCCCACGGAAATCCTGCATTGCTGCAGCTGCATATACATGGGGGGTGAATATATTATTTTATATAATGACACAAACATATGATAAACACTCATCGAAACAATAAATTCTAACAGAAGATATTTTCAAAAACAAGGAAAAATTATTAAAAGGCAATATGTAAATTAAATTTATATCAATTTATATTTTTTTCTGAGATATTAAGTATTTTAAAAAATTCATATAATTAGAATGTGAAGTTGGCATCTCATGTTTTGTTCATGTTCGTTATTTCTTCTTCTTGCTCTCTTATTTTAAAACTTTTTTTAGAACTTATAGAGAATTCCAATAATTTCTGAGTTTCAGAAATTAAGTTCTTAATATTCAGAGAAAAAAAGCCAAAACCTCTTGAATAATATCAAAATTCTAAAAATGAATTGCAAACTTCGGAGGCAAATCGATTTGGGATGTCTGTATAGGAAATACTTCCGCCAAAAACACCCTGCGAGAACTTCCGGCCAACTGGTTGGTCGCCCCTTGAAATCGATCAACCTAAACGTTTGGTCGTGATGTGAAAACTATTTACGTATCTGCCACGGGGTCAAGTGAAACACATGAGATATTAGGTACAAGATAATCAAAAAGCCTTATTTTTTCAATAAATTCATGACAGATCTTATCACGAAATGATAATTCGTTTATTGATTTTTGAGGATAATTAAGATTTAATTTTCTAAGACATAAATGTTGCATTTTTTATTATAAGAATTTTATTATATTATGAAATAGGAGCAATTAATTCTATTAAAAAATAGTTTGATATTCTGCAGATCTTTCTGTAGAATATTTTTTCTTCTATATCATTCAAAGAATATGGCATTTATATACTTTAAAACGTGCGTTAGATACCGATATAAAAAATATATGCTGTGCATCAAATTGTTTTATGATTATGAATCTCGATTAATTGCGGATTATTTTCGATTGCTCATCATTGCATGTAATAAAACGGGTATGTGAGATATCCTAGATAATCCTTTCCTGTTTTTCTCCAATCGCGAATTTTTTGTTTTTTAATTAAAAAATTTATTGGAATATCTTATAATTATAAAGAGATTTAAAATATTATTGATAACATATATAATAAAAATATATATATAATAAAAATAACATATATAATAAAAAATAAATATATAACAAAAATAAATTTACACATTACATGTATAAATCATTATCCTTAAAAATCGATGAACTAATTACCATTATTAGAACACATTTTCGATTGCTGTTACGATAAGAAGAGCTTAGAAAAAAATACATCTTATATAGGTAGATTTCATTTTTCTTATTCTTGCTAAACTTTAAGAAAATCTAGAAGTAATAAGCAAACATAAAAGAGAAAAATTTTTTTTCACAATTTTAATTCAGAAATCATTTTTTAGTTTAAAATTGATATTAACAATATATGCAGATGCTTGCTACCTCGATTTTGATCAACGAAGGGATTATTTTTAGGCGGAAATTTCATCGGAGGTCGCGTATCAGGTATCGATCGTCGAGAATTATAGCTCACTGAAGTCGCAACGAAGTAGCCAAATCTAAAGCGAGCCGGTTGAATCCTGGACAATCTCCAACGCGTTTCTATTCGCTATACACGCGAAAGAAGCGATGTTACCCGAAATATTAAAGTAGGCCAGAAGGCACGGAATTATTATTCGAATTGCGCGATGTTCATTCATCACTATCGTTATTTCATTTCTTGAAAAGTATTGGAAAAACTCGATAATCTGTCATAAGTAATTCAATGATATCGTCAACTAATAAGTTTAATGTTACTCTAATACATCGATAATACATACACTTTAATATATCCAATTATATTACATTTAAATATTGTTAAATAAACATTAAATATTAAATAAATATTAAATAAATATTAATATATATTTAAATATAATATTAAAATTGTATATATTAAGTAAACATTATTCCTGAAAATAAAGAAATTATTATTGTGAAGTATGTGATAAAACGATATAAGGTATCGATATGAGATATTTGCGGCGCTCGTAGAGTGCTTTTTTTAAGCACACGATTATGCATCGTTACTGAGGCACGTTGTGACTGAAACGTTGTTATGTTCGATAAACGTGAGGTAAAATTATCGGACCGTCACTTCGACACGTTCGCTGCCAGGTGTGCCATAAATGATACGCGCGCCTTACTTTAACGCGGGCCACATGCATCATCTACAATGAACTAGAAACAGATTTATATTCGCACATGTATCCAAAGTACATCCCATTGCTTTGCGCCATCGCCTTACCCTCGCTCTTGTGCATAGAAATTATTAACGAACTTGAGCTTTATACGAATTTAATCGATTCTTATGAGTGAATATGTTTCTACGTACACATAGTAACGTGACATGTCATATCAAATCGATAAAATATTATGTACTCTATAACAAATATTTTAACTACTACATCTTCCGAAAAAAAAAGTAATTTTATTTTTAGAAAAACGTAAAATTTAAATTTGCCGAAACCAGCGTTATAAAAAAATTATAATTAAAAAAATATTAATTAATATATTTATCTTTTTAAATTATAGATTGGACAGTTTATTCTTATATATCACTTTAAAAAAGTTCTATAATAATTATTTTAATGTACTACCTTCCGGGAAAAAAATAATTAATATATTTATTTTTTTAAATATAGTTTAGAAAGTTTACTTTTACTATATCACTTAAAGAAAGTGAGAAACTCTCACATTTCTTGATTTAACGTTTTATCCAATTATTCATGTAATTGTTAATTGTATCGTTTGTAATTCGATTAATCTACTTCTGCGCACTAATGAGAGCATTCCGCGTGTTCCAGGTGATAGATTTCGGTTCGAGCTGCTATGAAAATCAACGGGTATACACTTACATCCAGAGTCGCTTTTACCGAGCACCGGAAGTGATATTAGGCGCAAGATACGGCATGCCGATCGATATGTGGAGCCTCGGTTGCATCCTGGCGGAGCTTTTTACTGGTTTCCCGCTGCTGCCGGGCGAGGACGAGGCGGACCAACTGGCGTGCATCATCGAGATGCTGGGCATGCCGCCGCAGCGGCTGCTACAGAACTCGAAGCGTTCGCGCCAGTTCATCAGCTCGAAGGGCTACCCGAAGTACTGCACCGCGACGGCGATGCCGGACGGAACGACAGTGCTAAGCGGGGGTCTATCGAGACGAGGAAAGCTACGTGGTCCGCCAGGCTCGCACGATCTCGAGCGCGCCCTCAAGGGTTGCGATGACGTGCTGTTCCTGGATTTTCTAAGACGTTGTCTCGTGTGGGAGCCGGAGTACCGGATGACGCCCAACAAGGCGCTCAGGCATCCGTGGCTGCGCCGTCGACTACCAAGGCCGCCGGGCGATAAGAACGACACGCTACCGGCGGTTACGTCGGCGCAGCCCGCGACCACTGGCGGTCCCACCCTGAGGACGTCCGCGTCCGGCAGCAGGAGTTCCAGCAAGACCAACAGTCTACAGAGTGGCAATAACACCAACGACGACATCGCCGCGAGCAAGACGACGGGTCAGCAGAGGGCAAACCGCTTGGTAGAGGACGTAGTGTCCACTTACGCGGTTTATCCGTCGTACGGCGCGTCTCAACTACACGGTAGCACTTGGAGCACGACGGGAGGACTGAGCAGTGGCCACCAATCGCTCAATTCCGTCGGTGGCGGCGGCGGTGGCGGCAGAAGTTCCTCCAGCAAGACTAACAGCTTGCAGAGCAGTAATAATACCAGCGACGATATCGCCACGAGTAAACCTACCGGCCAGCAAAGAGGAAACCGTTTGGTGGAGGACGTAGTTTCCACTTGCGCGGGTTACTCGTCGTACGGCACCTCCCAATTGCACGGTAGCACTTGGGGTACAACGGGAGGGCTGAGCAGCGGTCATCAATCGCTCAATTCTGTAAGTAGCAGGAGCTCCAGCAAGACTAACAGCCAGTTACAAGGTGGTAACAATGCGGCAACTGCCGATATCTCCGCGAGCAAGACAGACCGTCAGCAGCAGAGAGATCGTACGAGCGAATTGCCGGTAACGATCTTTGACTCTTATCCTCTTGGATCTTACGGTTGCCTGTCCGAGCAATTGCACGGGAATCATCGGACGAACCAGAGCAGTAGTCATCAATCGCTCAATTCCGTCGATGGTGCGACGACTGGCAAGTCGCAGCGCGCTCGTCAAACGCATCAAACGCAACAACAACAGCACAATAATAACGGCACGTCGCATGACAATTACGGCTCTCATGGCTCCTCGAGCGGTTCCAGCCGGTTAGTATTGTCGCTTCATCCGGCGGTCCAGGAGATTCTCGAGGAGCTGAGACGATAGGCCGAGATGCGAGACCACCCTTTCTCTCCTCTTCGACTCATCCGATCATTGCCATCCTCGGCGCTGCTTCTGAATATTTCGTATTCGACGATCGTGCGGTTTCCTCATAGATAAAAAAAAAATACGCAAGGATAAGAATGATCCGGTCTCGGTTAACCGACGTAAAACTCGGCTGTGGTTCGCTGCCTGCCGTTCGGACAACATTCGATCCGTATCGCCTCCTTAACTTAATATCGAGAGGGAAGAAGGGTGGTCATCTCATCAGCGATCTCGGATTCACCGCTGTGATTCACACATTGCGTTTCTACAATCGCCGGTGTGGCTAGTTGTAAGTGGGATGTGAAATAGTTATAATCTAGCGAGATCACAGAAGAGATTCGTTCCATGAAATATGTATGAAAAAATATAGTCATAAATGTTCTTTTGAAACTCATTTAATCGAATGATCGAGTCTGAAATATTATTTCGAGAAGGACTAATAATCGTGAAAATCTTAATTAACGGAAGAAGGAAACGGTAATTTGAAAATATGCGAAAAGTTTCGTCTAAGTAAATGATAATTAAATCAAGGCTGGTGTGATCTTTTAATGCTATTTATGCGATTCGATATTTACAATATTCTGTTTTTCGCAATCGTGTAAGTATCTTCTTAATAGCGTAACTAATTTTTATTTCTACTTAGATTTTCCTTAAAAATTAATCAAATATTCTTTTTAATTTTTGGGAAAATTAATTTTTATTAAAAGACTATTATATGAAATTAAACAATCAACGACAATTAATATAAATTATATACATTCTATGGGACTGCTATAATTTATATGATCTCCACGTAAATAGATGTTTTATTCTGAATTATAGAAATGTATTACATGTATATAATGCATTTTTTATTTTTATTATTTTTATTATTTTAAATTTTGCGACTACTAAAAGTTAGTTACGTATTCAATATTGAATCGCACATCAGTACTCAATATTGGATCGCACATCAGTTGAAAGTTTATATTATATCCTTGATATCTTTTTACTTATATTTTCTTGAGAAAATGAGTCAATTGTTACAAAAAGACTCAATTTTACGGATTTGTCGCTGGCGTTATAACGGTTTCACTTATTTCGCTGTGCAAGGCTCGTTACCTTGAATCGTATCTTCGGCTGCGACGACGTCGCTTCGCATTGCTCTTTGATCCACTTATTACAGGAATTATTCCTGTTGCTATTACTTTTGGCTTTGAAAATAATGTGGTTTCCTCGATGAGAAGCGAATATTTTCGCTATGACAATATCTTGAGAATTCTCTATTGAGATGTCCGAAATTCTCGGAATAATAAATGAAATATAAAATGAATCTGTGTACAATTGTTTCGAAACGTTGTTATCGAATCCTTTGTGTGCAAAATTTATAATGGATTCAAAAGATTCAACAATTTTTTTCTGCTGAATTTCGGAAGCAAAAATAACGAGAGACAATACTTGACGACAATTTCGAAGTACTCATTTATGCTCGTTCGCTCGACTGTATTTCGCAACATTGTTTGTCCGAACATAAAGTCGAATGAAATAGTAAATTTGTTTTGTTAAGTATAAGAAATCGTTTTCTTAAATATAAGGTATACTAATTAGTGGAATGTGCAAATACAGAGATGTATGTAATTATTACTGCTAAACTTATTACGATGCAAGATATACGAATCAATCTCATTTCTACTTATTGCGACACTATATTGTTTCAGTAAATCGATGCGACTGATTACACTGAGATAAGATAACAAAACGATATCGAACGGAATCGCCAATTCTAACGATACAATTATATATTAATATATAATTATATATTAATACAATTATAAATTATATATATATAATACAATTATATATTAATATAATTGTATATTAATATATAATTATATATTAATGTATAATTGTATCGTCATAATAATTTATTATTATCATATCATCATATTCCCGGAAATTAGAGAGAACTCGATAGGATATACGTGATACAGTTAGATTTATCAACACGGTGCATCGCCGCCGGGGACGTAAATAGATATAGCGACTCACTCGCGAGAAGTGCAATCTAATAACGGGGTGGCACATGCTCGACTGAATAACATAATTTGAGTTGATTTAGATCGCGAAAAGCGCGAAAAGGAACGCTGATTTCCCACGCGCATCATCAGTCTGCAGATGTTTCTTTCGATATCGTGTCATGTAATTTCGAGGAATATATATCACTTTTATGTCATTAGCATTCCGATTCGCATTATGATTCGCTGTAAATTTGACAAAAGATAATTTTGAGCGAAAACTACAAGTTTTGTAGATTCAAGCTGTTAAATTATTTGCAAATATTATTAAGAATATTCTGCAAATATAGAACAAAATTGCGATAAATTTATATTTCGTAACTTTTATTTGTAAATTATTTTATGCAAATTTCTTTGCAATTCTTTAGTAATTTTATAAATTTATTTTGTGCTGTTATAAATTTACTTTGTACGCGTTTAAATGTGTCAGTGTTTCTATCTTATCATTATTAGACGCTCAGCAATGATTTAAAAATCTATTTTTTTTTCAGTTGTTAGAATGAAACAAAGCATTCATGTATTTTTATAACGCCTGTGATTACTATAATTCATTGCGCACTTAAAATTTGCACATTAAACTTAAGTTGCACATTAAACTTTTATTAACTTTTCTCTTGCTATTAACTAAATCACGATATATATATAAAACAAGCGACTTTCTGTATCAAATTGCTCATTATACGAAACCACTACTGTAAAACATGAGCGAATATTCGGTTTGCCGCGAGATATCTGTGATGAATTATAAGTGCTCGTTAGAGAGTTTCAACGGATTCTAAATTTCGGTCAGTTCTGAGATATACATCATTAAAAGAGAGTTCTTACCGCGAGAAAAGTTTCGCTGTCGATTAAAGGGAAATGTATACTTGCATGACTATGCGTATAGTTCGCTTATATTTATCTATGATAAACTGCGTGATGCACAATTTACGACGAAGAGGTCGCGCATAGGGTTTATTAGCTCGGCGCTTCTCGTCTCCGTCTGGACTAACTGGGTTAATTTCCCTCTGCATTCTCTTCTCGGCATTTATTATTCACGCGCTATGTGTATTAAATCGGAGTGAAAACGACTCGGTTTCTTTTTTTCCCGCGATTATCGCTCTCAGAAAACGCGAAAATTTTCATTTTTCGCATATCATTTATCTTTCACGTTTTTTTTTTCAGAAATACATTTGATTGAGTTTTACAGGTCACATGAAATCCGATTTAAAGAACATATAATAAAGAACTGAAATATAAACCGAGAATAAAAATATGATTTCCTTTTTTATATGAATTAAATGATGTGATTTGAATGTTTCACGATTGCATTATCGATATCTCATAAATTCGATGATAAACTGATGTTTTTTATACATATATAATATATAAAGTTGAGAAATAGGTATTTACATTTATCTTTAAAAAAAAGAAAGCGATAGCACAATGTGAATAATTCTTACATAAAAATATGTATATAAAATGATATGAACTTGCATGCTAGTAGTAATCAAAATTATAAATGATAAATTGCAAAACGTATGATTTTTTTAAATTTATAATGTTTACTTAAAAGAGAGAAAAAAAGGAGATATTTTAATATATTATTTTTAAGGTAGGTCATGTCTACCTTAGAAATTATATTTTCAGAATTAAGATTCTTTTTATTATGATTTTAATGAAAAATCTCTAAGCAATGATGTATAAATATATTTACTTAGATATACAAAAATAAAACACAATTCGGTTTCGTTTGATATCGGCGAATAATTTTTTCTTATATATAATTCCATTCAAAAGCAAATATATCACTGCGCTTATAACGCAAAATAATTAATACATCATTTATTCTTAGACAGCATCCTTCATTAAACGTTAAATGCGCCTTAATTGCCACTTTCTATCTTACCATTGTCATTGATTTTTCCCGAGTTATTTTAAGCGCCACTTTGTGGTCGATTGTTTAGTCATCGAGCAATTTGTTTTACACCAGAGTAGTTTTCAGAATAAATAGCATACGATTCGCGAACAATGCAAATGCGCATCTCGCGATGACTCCGGTGATGCGAAATCGCTAAATTTAGTCGGACAAAACGTGCGTGGCGAACAGTCGTAAGAATTGAGAGCGTGGATGAGTGACGAGATGACGACAATGACAAAGATAAAACGCGAAAAAAAAAGTAATATAGAAAAGAACGAAAAGAGTGCTGATGCAATGACAGCAGCGACGAAGTCGATTAAACTCGAGAAGGAGGAGCGAATCGGCGAATCGGCGGCGATTATAAAAATCGTGATAGACCGAACGGCATGTCTTTTGTGATATGGAACTTAGGCGTATTGGGATTTATACTAACGAATGTAGATAAATATATACATATACATGTGTGTGTAAAGTACCGTATCATATATGAGATGTATCGAATGATGAATTTGTAAAGTGCGATTTAGCTTAATCCTGTCATAGATAGGAGTACTAACGCGAAAGTATCGATGCCCTCTACTCTTTTACTCCATCGGTGTACAAGGAACAAGTATCGATGCTACACTTTCTTCGAAGGTGTCGACATATACATACATACATACATACATACATATATACATATATACATATATATATGTATATATATATATGTATATGTATGTATATGTATATATTGCTTCAGTATCCTTATAAATAATACAAATATTATTTATAAGGGATATAAATGGGCCTCTTACATTTTACGATCGATACTTGTCCTCTTTTCGATGACCGAGTGAATAAAAATACTGGGTATTGGCTTTGAGTATCCGGTCCAGTGATGCGTTGGAAAACACGAGACGATGTTTGTGACGATGAGTTTCAAGTTTGAATTTTCTTCATCTTAAATTGATTCTAAACGTGAAAGAATCATCCAATTGTTTTGTATTTGTATTTACTTTAGAGCATGCAGTAACAATAATGTATAGTCCTATTAATTTTTCAGCAATATTATTTTCTAGATTTTCAATTCGTCCGTAATAATAACAATTGTTTCGGACATCGCATAATGCAATATGCATTTGGAAAAAGTTAATCTCATCAAAAGATAATGACTGGCCGTGAAAGTATTAATCGGCGCTCCTCACCAAATCCTAGAAAAGTAAACCGTAATCCGTCGTCGCTCCGCCAAGTCCCAAAAAAGTCGTTCAAAAAGGAACAACACGTATTGACCGATCTTGACGATTGAGCGCGTGCAATATTGAATGATAATTTGCTGCGCCAAGATCGGACTATCACTGCCGATAATTTGTTAGGTAGACGCCATGCTTTTTTTACAAGCTGGCTCATTTATGCATTTACCTAGTCTCCATTTCCCCATTATCACAAATTTTAACATGTGGAGTGCCGGCGACGATTGACTAATGTTGCATGCAAAGAAATTATCATTATACATCCAGTAAGATTACATTCGCGCGAATGTGCTTAAGTGTACATTGTGTAATAAATATAACATGGTATAATAATATACTACTATTAACTTAGTAGTAATATTATAAAGCATTGTATATACATAAATATCTTCGATAATTAAAGATAAATTTTTTCGCAAAAAAGTAACATCTAAAAACCTGTATTTTATGATTACTTTTAATAAAAATTTCAAACAGTAGACTGGAAAGAAGATAAACGATTATTCAAAAAACTCACGATTCATAATAATTATCGAATATAAAATTTTCTATTCAGTTTTAAATTTATATCATTATTTCTTGTAATAAAATGGGAACTTCTCATGTATCATCTTATTATTTTTATTATTTTATTTTGTTATTATCTCATGTATTATTATTTTTGTTAAGTATAGATTGCATTCTGATTTTTGATCAGATGATTATGTCACATTTAAGCAGCAATCATGACGAAATTGAATCTTTTTTCTACTAGAATTATGTTGGAATTACGATATATGTATTAACTGACGTAATATATATCGTGAGTTTCTTGAAATATTACATTATTTCTGTAATCTAAATATATACTTCCTGACAAAATTTAATCAACAATCATTCAACGGTTTGAATGCGGCACTCGACGTGTTAACTAATCACCATTTACAATCGAATTTAATTTGTCTCCTCACTGCTTTAATGTGATTCATGTTTACAACATTTTCGGTTGTCGTTGCAACTTCGCGACACAAAGCCACTCTCTGATTGTCGTCGACTGATCTCAAGAAAGATTGCGTAGAGTCTGTTCTTTGAGGGAGGTGCACGAGATAATAATCGGCCTTTCCTATTTTTCTCGTCTTTCTGCTCTCTGGATTTAACGACGCTTTCTCTCGCTATTTATGTAACACGTCCTGACATCAACGAGATAAATCCTAGATTTACATATAACGCATGATATGAACGCGAACGATTTCCGATTTTGAGCTGTATGTTGCGATTATTTGGAATGTTTTGGAAATTTCTCATAATGTAAAAAGATCACGGATCATTTCCGTTATAATTCGGCAAAATTCGTGATGATTTCATTTCTTTTAATTCTCACGAACAGTGTTTTTTTAACATCTTTAATTTATAAATTATCTAAGAAATATCACGCGTTATATATATATTTGCTGATTGCTTCTACTTTAATTGAGCGCCGATTTAAAAGAAGCTGACGTGCATGAATGTGTGGCAGGATAAGTGTAGCAGATGAGAGAAATGCATGTTTTTGATATAGAGTATTCAAATAAAGTACAGCGATAAAACAGAAATCATATACTAGTAACATTCCGTATAACACTAGTATATTAATCCCATAGGACTTCTATAAAAGTCTGTCAAGCGTGAGCTCGATACGCACTGTCGTTTTTGGATTAGGAACAGCAAATAGTTTTATTAATATACGTACGCTTGAATATGCATGTCGTGTACACATTGTTAATTTGTGAATCGTAATAAAAAAAAACAGATGCGACATAATTTGTAATAAATTTCTTTGGCATTTTTGCTTTTGAATCTCGAATAAATCAATAATCTATTTCAGCCATATAATCCTAATTACAATATTTATTTTTCTTCAATAATATATAACATGATTTTGATAGATAAATGGAGTTAATTTCCGATAACGCGGTTTAACGTGACTCATAACGTTGTTTAATTATTAATTTCGAGCATGAATATTTAACAAAATATAAATCATGTACACGAACATAAAACGACCGATGTAAACCCAATATACAGAACTTTATAGCTCGATTAGTGTATCGAATGTATTGTCGCGAGATGCACGGGATTCAGCGATCGAGAGCGATCGACCTCGGCTTGGAGATCATCGTGGAAATTTTTAATCACATATAAATAGGATGTAAAATATATATAGCCGGAAAAATTGTATATTCGAGACTAATCATATATGAACGTATCGAGACAACGCAAAGCGAAAGAAATGAGCGGGCGACTGTATGAGAGAGACTAGAGAAAGGAAAAACCGATTTCAAATTGATTATAGAATCCAATCTGGGATATCCTGTATATTATACGTATACTCTTGTATCAATTTATGTACGAGCATCTTATTCCATAACAAGGTATGTGGATCTCTCAGAGCACTTAAATTTTGCCTTTTCTTTCATTTGTGCATGCAAAGCGAATAAATAATGAAAGGCATTTATTTCAACGTGTAATAATTTTTGCTCCTTTTTTATTTCTCCTCCTATTTTTATTTTGATTCTAAATACTTTAGATAATATATTGTAAAAGAGAGTAATTCATATATATATATATATATATATATATATATATATATATATATATATGCTAGAAATTTTTTAAACAATTTATTTAAACAAGGATCTAAGAAATAAGGAATCTGAGAGATCCTTCATTACTAATTATGTAGACTTTTTTCACATCACCAGTTAAGAATTAATAATCTTGCGAGAGAGAAAGAGAGAGTGCAAAATGTTCAGAGTGATAAGTGTGCAGAATAATCGGCGAAAGAAGTAATAATAACGACAGGGAGAGAAAGAGCAAACTGCGGAATAAAATGACGACAGACTGTACCACGTTTCTAACGTAACAATGTATATGTATTATAATTGCGTATAAACGTTTGTATATGATAGTTAAGAATTTTCGTAAAATTAAATGTATATTAGGGATGCGCGTTTAGTATACATCATGTGCATGTATATACGTAGCGAACAGGTGCCTCGGAAGTTTGTTGAGCGCCGACCCTCTCGCTTCGTGATCCGTCCCCCTTTGCAACCTCTCTTAATCATGTCATCGCGATGGATCGCACTTTGCCGGTGTGCACTTTCACCCCACGGAAGCAAGAGGGCCAGATTGCGTGTCGCGTGAAAATCTCTCATATTCAACTCCCTCCCTAGTCTCCATCTCGTATTCCAAAGTCCAGGGTTAGCTCGTGTCTTACGAACTTTGCTTGCTTTAAATAATGCGAAACTGTGCTAAAGCTGAAAATGTGCATTCGGTCGAATTACAAAGAAAAAGATAGGTATATGTTTTGAAATCAGAATAATCGATAAGTCGATTTTTTATGAAATTTGAAAATTTGATCTATGAATAGAAAAATTCTCGCTTTTTTTTATGTCTGTGTAATAGTAATTTTTATCCTTCTATTCATGTTTTTCATAGATTTGAAAATTTAATCTCTAAATACAAAAATTTTTATGTCTGTAATAGTAATTTTTATTCTTCTATTCATGTTTTTTTTTCATAATCATGTTTTTTAAACGATTACTTTTTTATTTTTAGGCGCTTTAACTTTAATTCTTCGGCTGAATATTAAAGACAACCTATAATAAGTTGTGTGTTATACGAAAGACATAATGTAATAATATAATTTACATTCACTTACGCGCTAAATTGTAAGGTTCAATGTTGCGTTTAGTGTCTCTTGTAATGGACTCGCTACGCGAATTCACTTACGGCTTCTAAGAACCGTCGGATTATTCCATAATGCGACCAGTTATTCTGTAATAACTATCCAATGGTTGCCATCTGCAGCTGGATGATTCCGGGGAAATTGCGTGGAAAATTACTTTTGGCGAGGCAGACGGTCGCGCGTGTCGCCCGATCGATCGGCGATTAATGATCGATCGATCGAAGGTCGTTAACCGGTTAGTCGCGCGTGCCCAACGAAGTTTTTGGACCGAGGATTTTCACGCCAACATGCATATATATACGCTCGACAGACTTGGAATTGCATTTGGTGCATTTCTCATATGCGATCGCGGCTCGACTCGCACGCGATGACTAGTCGTAAAAAGAAGCCGAATCGTTAACTTCAAAATGTCCACGATCATTTATACAACCACGGCATGTGCGCAGCGTGCAATGAACGACGCAGCTAGAGGTACTTGTTAATTGATTTTAGAACAGATCACTGTATTAAGTCACGTAAGGAATTTCAGGTCGGTTTCTTTCACGAATGTGTCGGCTGATTTTAGCCTCGATTTTACCGATTCTCTGCTTCCTGGATTTTGTAACATCAGTTGTCATAAAAAAGAACACTTTCCTTTCAAAATTTTAAGATTTCAGAAATTATATACTCCAGATATTTGAATATTATTACGAATGTGTAATTAAATTTTTTACTTTAAAAAATATTTAACATGTAATAACATGTAATTGAAATAAGTAATTTACGATACACAAAAATATAACATGACATTTTTGGAAAAGGAGAATCGAGTTAATCATGGTTAGCGTCAATTGAAGAAACTGATCTATCTCTAGATAACATAACGATCATATAGTTAATAAGAAAAAGAATAAAAGCGGAAAACGAATGTTGGTTAGCTAATAGATTAGTGCTGGTTTTTAATGATTAGAAGAGAACGCTGTTTCCCACTGTATATTTATTTCATTGCAATCTTTTTTTTGCCGAAGAGATCAATAAATAACGTATTATAGAGCCTTATTATGCAACCGATTTTTATCTTTATGATAATTATGACGTTTTTTATAGTGATATTAAATTTATAATGATTTTTATAATCATTAAATTTTGAATAACTTTTTGTTAATTTCATTTCTTAATTAATTTATTATTAACTAACTGTGTCTATAAATTTCGATTTGCATTCAAAAATGTATATGTTAAATGTATTCGGATCAAATAATCTGTAAATATCAAATAGCTGACAATCATGTTATCATCGATAGAATCAGTAAATGTTCTCTTTGTTCACGAAGTAAAGCTTATATCTTACTAGTTTCGTATTTGTGCTACGAATCTAGTAAAATATAAATTTTACCTCGTGCTATTAATTATTGTATTGTACAGTAAAAATCGGGTGCATAAAAAGGTTTTAAGACCTGCTTGCACTGACGATTTGATAAGAAATCATTTGAAATTTTTTTTAGCAATATTCGAAATTTTTAACAATGTCAAAAATTTAGAGGGAAAAATTTAGAAGGATTAAATCTCGATGTAAAAATTTACTTCTCTTAATCTTGACAGATTTCAGCTTTTGAAAATTTTCTTGGAAATGTTCAATGTAATTCTGGTTAGAGATTGATTGTTCTTTTATAGATTGTAGAGAGAGCTGTAGAGCAATATAGTTAATCAGAGAAAATTGAGTTAACCAGAGTGGTAAAGTTAATCGACGTCAGTGCGGCTGGTCCTTTATTACGTTTTATTTCGTATTCAACGAAAAATTATTGATCGTTGTTCCTCGGTCACTATCCTATTAGTGACTGACAAACCCCAAATTTTAGCCAAAATGGATTTTGCATTTGGATCCCTGTTTCCTAGCTCTCAAAATGTATTATAGATTACATATGTATGTGCCTGTAAAAAAAAACTTGGCGACACACAAATACAAAAGTATACACGTACACATACACAGTTCCACAGTTCGTTTACATAACTTTTAAGCGCTCTTCTCGTCACATCTTTTTACCGCTGCAGTGTAATTTGCAGAACAAGTCCATGGCATAATTATTGTATAATGTCACTATTGCTTTGTTCCTAGCATAATTCTGTGCATAATCGAAGTGTATAATCCAGGTAACGCAGAGCTTTATATTCTGGAAAACTATACGAAGTACGTATTAAAACTATCCTCTCATTGCGGTCGCGACAGACATTGTGATAGCCAACGTAGTTGCGAATCGTCGTCGCGCAGCAATAACGTATTGTGTGATCCGAGATTTATACTCTTAATCCGTAAGTCGTAACATGAATTATAGATCAATATCATTCTAACGTTCTGCATTATTTCTTTAGCGTATATATGTATTTTACTTGCAAACTCTGCGGTTTAGCGCGCAAGCCGCATTTAAAGATCATTTTTCACATATCATATAAAAAAATTGCTAGATTATTGAATTTTAAATTAGTTAATTTTATGGGATTAGAGAGACGATTATTTTCTAAAGTGTGATTCTCGTATGATTGTAAGCTAATTTTATTTTTCATATCTTGCGATTCTCGAATTGCGGAATTGTTTGTCGAAATATTGTTTTGCGTATTTTAAAATTAATTTATTTTCAAACAATGAAAATTGAGTGCCGTGTCGTCTGCACTGAGACATTGCGTGCTTTTGTTCGCGTATCTCGATGTAAAATGATATAGATACATTGTTACCTACATGCCCTCGTTGTACCTCATTATATAAAAAAATTGCAAGATCGATCTCCGATAAAACGCACAGTGCGTGAAAAGTTTCTTAATGCGCGTTTGATTTCCGTCAATATTGTAAGAGAGATAAATTGAAAACGATTTTAATTACGAACTATGCCCACCTTGTTTTTGTTCCTAGCCGTTCATTTTTCACTTTAATTATCAATAAGGAGGATGATTTTTTAATCAATTTCGCAATAAGACACGGCTCAACATATTTTAATATTATAAAATATATGTCGAATTTCATATTTATTATTAGATTTTATATTTTATTACTACATGTCTTGATGCGAATTGGTTCTTTTTGACAATGACAATTTCTGCATGTGTATATAAGAGCTCTCTTGCGAGAAAGATGTGAAATTCGAATGAAAGAATGCTGCCACAATTAATTGGGTGTGGATTTCGAGATATACACGCATACATATATATGTATACACACATACATGTGTACACACATACCATTTCACACATATGTACGCATGTCGCGCGCACGCACTGATCATTATTCCTTCGCATATGTTTTCTTTCTTACACATCTCACACACACACACACACATGTGCCCTTGATGCGATTTCGAGTAACGTCTATTTATAACATTTTTTCGCGAGTATCGTTTTATTTAGTCTATTGCAAGACTTTTCCTATACTTTAAGTTATTGTGCGAGCATTTGTTTATTTGTGCCGCTGCGATATATCCAGCGATTTCGAAAAAAACTCATTTAATTAATCCTAATGTTATCTGGTGGCAAAATGTATTCTATAGATCCATCAATTATTAATAACCTTCATTATTTTATTATATAATTAGAAATTTAAAATGACAATTCCATAATAAAATCTCTCATATATAGCGCGATTTTTTAAATCAATTTTTTAGTAATTTAAAGTTTAATGTCGGAAAATATGTACAAATTAATAATTAAACTTTCTCCGCATTTTTTAAGCATTTATTAAAAAAAATATACCACCAGCTAAAATAGATAGTTTTCTTTTTTTCGATTTTATCGTTAATGCTTATTTGCATTTATACTCATAAATTATTATTATTACTCATAAATTGTTATATATATAAATTATATATATATATATATATATATATATATATATTTTGTTTTTCGATATCAATTGCTTTTATTCAATACTGTGTATATCAATTGTTTTTATTCAATATTATGACAACGTTTCAGATCAATGGTGCTTTTGTTTTTTCTTTTTTTTTGTGCGAATATTCGATTAAAGAGTTTAATGCAAAAATGGGACAAACATTTATACTTTAGAAAGCACACTTTAAATACGACTTTATGTTTGAAGTATTATTTTATTTTTAAAATATATAAGTTATGGATTGCACTTTTATACTGCAAATCCCTGAATATTTCAACAAAATACTCATCCATCTCTCATCCATCTCTCTTTTGGCTTTTTCGGATAGCTCGCAGCGGTTAATTGTTTCACTAATTTTTATATTTGTCGAATGCATGCCATCACGGACACATACACACACACACACACACACACACACACACACACACACACATACATACACACACAATACACGGTCCGCTCCGATTTATGTAAGTTTATTGCTAAGTTTTTAGAATATTAACGTGGCTTTTCACTTTATTTAAGCGACAATGCAAAGTTTGATCTCTTACTCGTACATACACATCACTATAAAAATATAAATATTATAAATATATACATATAATCTGCAATTATGATTACGCGAGGAATTATGCTTGTTGCGTCCCTTCCTCCTCATCTAGCCCTTTTATCTGTGTCCTCTTCGCGATTAGCGAATTCTTTAAATGGACGAAGGGACGAAGCACGGAGTCCGTTGTGCGTTCCTCTTCTATCTGAGAGGAACAACAGTTATACATATATATATATATATAAAATATATATATAAGAAAAGAAAAAATATATATATATATATATACGAAAATATATATAGGACAAATCGAGCGTTCATCCCATGTGTAAAGATACATTATCGTTTCACCATTTTCCTTCTTCACCCCTTTCCCTATCCGCAAACCGAACAATTGTAAACGCGTTCTTGCGAGTCACGACTACGCGAATATGATTTTTTAAAGAATTGCTCTGACTTGATTAAGAAACGAAATAAACGCTGCTTATGACAGTTAAGACATTCGTATTTTATGACCTTTAATCCCTCGATTTTCTGCAACGGAGTCAAGAATGGTTAGACCTCGCGAATAAAGTTTAAAATGCAGAGATTTTTTTCCGCTGAGGTTAGAGGAGATTATTCTCTAGAAAAGCTAAGAAAGTATTAAACTTAAAATTGACCTAGATTCCATAGTAAAAAAATTTCCATAGTAAAAAAATATAATATTGTTTCTTATTTACTTTAAATATGACATTTTGATACCGTTATTTAATTCAGTGTTTTATTTAAAATTTATTTTTGGTGCAAGATATATATATGATATAGATATTTTTTTAATTTTTATTGAATCTATCTTCATACAAACAATATTTAAAAATGCATCAGCCATCGATCTGCAGATTGAAAAAAATAAATGGAAAATGACAGCGTAATGTTACACCCACAAGTATTATTAATTACGCTAAAGCGCACACTATTTTTCTTCCAGCTGCTGCTGATGCTGCGCTACTAAATAATCAGCGAGCGCACATAAAGTTGTTCGCAATCGACGACATCTTGAGAGATGAGGACCACCGACCGGCTCCGCGCCAAGGTATTAAATCTGAAACGATTGTGGTTATTGGTGGAAACTTTTATCCGACAACCGATGGGTCGATGATGACATCGTAAAGTTCGAGCGCGGGCGGATTTATTTCTCACTCGCTAGGAAAATAAGAAACGAGATGCGAACGGAAATTCTTATTAAAGAACGGAAAAGAAATTGAACGACCGTTGTTTCTTTTTAGACTCATTGTGCATCGAAGTATTCTTCGCGGTAAATAGAAAAACAGTAGTTTAAAGGAAAAACAGTAGCGGCCTTTCGCTAATTTGATAATTCCTATCATGAGAATCAACTTTGGAATTAAAGAACAATAAACTTATAATTAATTATACTTAAAGTACTTAATTATACTATACATCCAAGTTTAATTCGTAGAGAAGGCACCAAATTAACGGATATTTCGAGATTGACGATCATTCAATTATTATATGCACGATTCCCATTTAAACATAACTTAGTAATTGCTACTTTATCAATAATAATAATAAATTTTACAGCAATTTTAATATAACAATTATTATATAATACATGTAACAAATATATAAATTAAAATTAAAGATATTTTGCATATATATAAGAATATTATATAGTCATTTTGTCAATTCACGTTACAGATTTCGATCAAATTAATTACATAAAATATGTGTTTCAGTAGATCATCGATTACAAGTATCGAATTTATATAACACACGGTTGATAAATTTTAAAATACAGAGTTAATAATATATGATATTAATTAAACGTTTATTAATTAAATATTGCATCACAATAATCGAGTCAATTTTGTTAATGATTGAACGATATTTTGTTAATGACTGAAAAATTTCAAAATGACATCGACAAATTTACTCTGATACTACGCGAGTTGATAGTTAATTGCAATGCGATAATCGCAATAATAAAATTAATTAATCACGCGAGAATATTATGGCTAACTATAGTAGAAAATAATCACCGAGAGATACGACACAATGATACGGAACTCTTCGTTATCTTCGAGTCTCGGCGAACGAATGACGACAAGATCATCGTATGTAAACAATAGCGCGCTATAAAATGTTATCGTTTTTCATGATTATATGTATATTTGTTATTCTATTCTCGAAATGATAGATGTGTGAATATTATATCACAGATATTAATATGTAAAAAGAGCTTAGGGCTCGGTAATTACAGGATATGTTTTGATTTTAAACCATGTTTTGATCCCTATCTATGAGTCGCGTGTACGTATAAGAAATAACGACGCGTTTTTATTTATATACTTGATATGTCAACGTAGTGAGATACAACATAGTGGAGTACTGCGTAGTGAGCTGCACACAATGAAAGGGAAAAGGACAAAAATTGATATATAAAGAGACGAAGTCGACAAATTTATTTTTATATCAATGTTTAATTTTCTGTTAACATTCGTATGTTAAGAAACATGTGTAAAAAAAATCGCTAATATCGTTAATAATTTGACCGCTGTATATATATGTTCTATATATTCTATATATATGCAATTACCTAGGGATATTAACATTGCGGAATTATTTGTAATTTCGTACCATGAAACAATAACAGAATCCATGTTGCTACAATAGAAAATAATTGGATGGAACAAATATTCATCATGCAGAAAGTTATATTTCAGTTGATGATATTGTCATGAAATGCAATATTTTGCCTTGACGAGTATCAACATCGGTCTGATATAATTCGGTACATGTCTCGAGAGGATCACGTGTATATCGTGTCCATAATTATTATCCGGTTTTATGCACTCGAATGAATGAGGGAGTGTTTCGATTAAAGGATTTACTACAAAATTTAGATGAATACTTCAAAAGAGACAACGAATATAAGTGACGAGAGTCAAGAATTATTGGAATTATTTGATATCACCGTTAACCTGATGCCTTAATAATGAGAAATTAAATTTGAATTTAAATTTTCTTATTAGGAATACTGGATTAATCGTCATCTTGAAGAGCGTAATATCATTAATATTATCATATATAAGGAAAACTAGTTCTATGAAAGAAGATTGAGTGGACTTTATTGCACCAATATTCATGTTTATTTATCGATTGCACTTTCCAACGGGAAATCAGGTTGTTACACAACCATTGATATTCGCGTAGTATAACATGCTCGATAATACGCAACTATCGTTTTATACGCTTATCTGCCACGTTTATAATTCATTAATACGTACATGTGTTACGAGTTGCTAATTATATCGGAACACATTCATTTTCCTGTGATTTCACATCTGAACATGATAATAATATTATAATAACTTTTTTATATGATTTTATTATTACAGAAAAAGAAATAAAATAGAATGAAAATTTAATAAAAGGGATATTATTATTATTATTATTATTATTATTATCATTTATTATATATATATATATATATATATATATATATATATATATAAATGCAAGGTAAGTGTGTATATATTTGGATATTTTTACGAAATAAATAAAAATATTTCGACAAAAGAGCCATTTGTTTTCATTATTATTAAAAGCAGAAAAAATTAAATTAAATGACAAACGAGACATATTGCGGTCAGTTCTTTACAAAAATACCAAAGGCGAGCAAGCAATTAATTACTTTCGGAATGAAATATTGATTGAATGTTGTCGAGACCCTCAAAAATTCAATGTAATAAGACTACTTTGTACTAATTATAAATATGATTGTCCTTGTGTCATCGAAAGAATCGACATCCCACGTTACAGATAATTATTAATACAAGCCTGGTTCTTCAACGTGACGTGATATCCTCCAAGCGTATGTTACGACATTCCAGTTAATTCTGCGTGTTATTATTGTCTATTAATATAAAAATCTCGCCTCGAATAACTCGATATAGTAATACTTGATTTACGTCAACTTTGCACTATTTTCAGAAATGCAATGTATTTTTTAAATATATACAAGTTCCATAAATTAATTAACAGTCCCATTATTACTATTAATTTGTTTTACGCGTGTCAATTATATAAGCTCTTGGATTACTTATATATTTTGAGAGAAAAATTTATTATATTATTTATTATATCGATTAAATTTGTTTCAGAGAATATCGTATGCATACACTGTACACGTACATATACACTTTGAAATATTTTATTAGCTGGAATTTTAAGCATAATAATTAATATACATGCTCAGAACTTGAAAACGCTCTTATCTCACGTATTCCTCAATCATTGTTATAACATCGCAATCGAAAATGTTAGAAAGCGATGAAATCAATTCTATTCAGATTCTATATGATACAAACTCTGTTATGCTCTATCAGGATTGTGTTCGCGGAAATAATACCGAGTCTAAAGTACCGATATCGGATCGCTGCAAATGACCTGGTTCGCTGCAAAGGTTGCAAGGGTCAATTAATCACAATATCACCATCATCCGCTTCGCATTATCCCGCGTACATATTGCAGCTTCGCTTCTAAACGCCTCATTCATCACTGGCACCTGATATCGGCTATTTTCAAACACACAAACGATTTCCTGACACATTTTCTTGCATTATTTAACTTGGATTAAACGGGACATTTATCCGCCTGCTTATTCGATTTGTTTTTTGTTCGCGTAACAAAAAAAAATGGAGATAAATTTACTGTCTTAGATTTATCAACATGTACGATGTAATATTTCCAATTATTAGTTTTTGATTATTATAAATAACATATTAAATCATTTGTATTTATAAAATAAGAAAAAGGAATTTAAAAAGATGGAATTTAGTTTCTTTGAAGTACTTAAAATTGCGACATGTGATAACTTAAAATAAATGTTCAATTAAAAATATGAGCTCTTTTAATATAAGTTACAATAAATTAAATCAGAGACGATATTAATAAATTAAAAAATTTTTACTGTAAATTCTAATATATTTAAGCTATAACAATAAAAAGTATCATCGCATAAATACGCGCCTAACTGCACATGCTTTTTGCCGATCCTATTCTATTCCATTGAAATATTTCAGATTGAATTTATAGTTACGACCTTTGGCGTTTGTTATATTCAAACTGGAGAATGATATATATCCAGATTTTGAAAGCGGAAAGAAAACAAAGCGCGGAAACAAGCAGATCTAATAGTACGTGTGTTGAAATGCAAATTTTTCGGACATGTGCTTTCGATCGGCGTTCAATCGCGCGTGTGCTCGCCCTTATCCATTTTTCGGATAATACGGTATGACAGGAGCGCAAATGTGGAACAAATCGAAACTGCAATTATCCGACATTGACTACGTCGCCGGGGATCGGGGGTATTTTTAAATTCCCGACAGAGCGGTGGCGGTAAGCTTGACGTCAAGCGGACTAGGCGCGGATGATTTGCTTCACGTATACATGCACTTCATCATTATAAAGCGCGCCACCGTTCAGGTGATCGATCGGTCACCGCCTTCTTTTCTCGCGATCGTTCTCTCCCGCGCGATATTTTTCCGTAACGTTTTAAAGGCCACGACACGATGATCGATCGTCGTCTGGCCTTGAGATCACGCACACTATCGATAATTTTAGTTGTATGCGATGTCCCATTAAATTATCACCGTAAGAAAAACAAAAAAAAATGGATAAAAGATCGTCTTCCTGAAGAAAACTCGGAGAAGCTGTGCGATAAATCAAAGATTATAAGCTAGCTTGGATTATATTCCTGATTAATATTTCATGAGAGTCATTAAGAGTAATACAATAATAATATTGCAATTACAGAGAAACAATATTGAAATTACAGAGAAACAATGTGAAATATTAATCACTGAGATCATCCATTAGGTTTAGACGAAAGAACTTATATTTCTGCCACGACAAATGTCTCACTGAAGATAAATGTAAAAGACAAAAGAGATATAATCGTTTATAAGTCACTCGCGCCAAATCAGTAGCGTAACTAATTTTTTTTTTAAATGCACGCTCTTCTATTTTTCCAAATACGAATATAACTTTATTGTTGTGGAATAGAGAATACATTATTAATTTATTTTATATTTTTTATATATAAATATTACACATTTATTTTTTTTAAATTTCTTGTATATTTATTCTTTTTTAAAATCTCTTGTATATTTTGCTTTATTATATTCTATGGACATTGTAATGAAAAAGTTAAATTAAAAATTATAGAAAAAATATACAAGTAACAAAAAAATCCAAGCTAACGATAAAAATAAAATATATACGAGTTACTTGATTTCGCGATCTGAAATAATTTAAGTGATTGTTATTGTAAATGCTGATTATTAAATTCCCAAGTTTGGAGTACATTTTGGAATGTACTCTGCACGTGATAAAGAGATAAATATACATGAAAGGGATGCCGCAGCCTTCTGTGGCTACGCCTCTGATCGCTGGCGTCTTCGTACGAGTTACGAGGAGAACAGCCAGGCCGAACAATGATCCCGAAATGTCGCCGTGCTCGTTCAGATAAACCGGTCTTTAAGAGGCAAGCGAGAGGAGATCGAACCCGTGTCACTGTGTCTGTCTCCGTACCGACTCACTTATTTTCGGTCCGCACGAATTCAATGGCAAGTAATGCTAGCTGGCCGTTCGCCAGCGGCGACACTTTACCGCCTTCAACAGTTTCGCTTTCAGATACTTTGATTTAATGCGCTATAGATATTCTTATTAAATTTATATCGAACATCGAGACTACTTATTACTCTTTGTGCAAAAAACAACTTAAATAATTTTCAAATAATTATGTACATGTATATACATATATAATTAATTTAATTTCTTCAACATATATGATAAAATATAATTAAAATTAATTAAAAGTTATCGTCTGCGATAAATTAGAGAAATATAATGTTTGAGTGTTAAAATTTATTATTTCTAATCTACATAAATGTGTAGAAAGTTAGTATTATTTTGTGATAAACTTGTTAATTAATAATAATTAACATTACTATATGAGATTAATTTTTTTATTTATTAAAAAAATTTATTTTATAAGTGAATTGTATATAATTTAAAAATGTAAAAAAATGTATTGACTAATGATCTAATTCATGCAGAAAATATAATATTTATTATTATTTTAAATTTGTTTAGATATTTCTAATAAATTAAAAACTCGTTTCTATGATAATCTATCGAAAGATTTTGATTTTAATATTATAATCAATCGTATAATATTCGATATATTTATTGTCATTTCTTTATATTCATAAATTTTTTTATAAATTTCATAAATTTATACTCGAATTATATAATTATATGAATTTTTTTGTCTGCAACAATTGTCAGGAATAAAATAATATTTAAAAAATCCACCAATTTTGAATAAAGTTTTACATTCACATAATAGATTTCGAGATAATTGAAGAGCTTTGACACGATCGATCGATGATAACATCGCAATTATGGTTATATATTGGCCGACGAAAATTACAAATTCAAATTGTAAGAAATATCATTTAATATAAGATAATGATATAAGGATGGAGTAAAGTACTTTTTGATTCGAGAAAATATATTATTTTCCTTCGGATACAAAGAAACGACAACACTTTCAGTTATAAGAATGTATAAATTGATTGCAGACGTTTAGATATAAACTTGCCAATGGCGGTTTGCAAATATTTTCTATGTAACAAGAATGCTATATATATGACGTAATAATTATAAAACGACAACATACCTGGCGATAATCGTTCATCAGTCGTATTTTGGTGTTTCGAGTTAGCTTGAAATATGCAATGAAGATTCCGAGGCACAGAAGTCTATTTACTGGAGCAATGTTCTTTGATAATAACCATATCTGGATTGTCGATATTGAATTCGCTATTTCGGTGCATTCCTAATTTCGCGTGTATTCCTACCGAGTTATATGATGTATAAATAATTGACACTTTAAGCACTCACGATTAATTATTGTACACTACATTCACTTTTAAACGACTTTTAATCGCGAGAACGCGACGCAGCAATTCTCAAATCCGATTCAATGATCCGTGATGACTACATTTTGATATTCGAGAATCGCAATATCGAAATGTCAAGCAGCGAACCAATCGCGACAAATTCAGTTCTAGCTACCTTCTAGTTACATTTACCTAGTTGGAAATCGTTAGAAAGAGAGAGAGCTGGAACAGAGAGAAGAGATGTCATGATCTGTTTTTAGGTGATCCCTGAAAGTGATACTCCCTCTATGGACATTGAAACGTGGACGTAAACTACAAAGCCAATGTCCATGAATGTTCTCAGAGGGTAATATATAATGTGCACAATTTCTGGTTTTGTTCCGTGCTATGTGCACGAAATGCTGGTAAAACCAGCGCTGTATAACAAGATACTTATGTATGTAAATTGATAGTAAATAAATTATTCAATCGCGAAAGATACTGTAATATTCAAAGATGAAATAAATATTTTTCTATATTCATTGTTATATTTATATCTTTTTATTTAAAACACAAAATGTCTGCTGTGAGATAAAAACATTTTTAACCGTATTTATATAAATCTTCTTAATTAGCAGTAAACTAATCTTTGATATTTATCAATCATTTTTTTAATTATTTAAAAATTTAATTATTAATACATTTATAGAATTTGTCAAATTAATTACTGATTCTTCTGAAATTTTTATAATTAAGACTCGAAAAATATAGATATTGTAATATATTTTAAGTTTCTTCCTTTATATAAAATATAAAGAATTTATATGTTCCATTATAATACAGCTAACATTATTTTTATATGTTTTTATTAAAATTTTCATACTTTTTTAATACTTTTATGCTTAATACTTTATATAATACAATGTACTAAATTATAAAAATTAATATAATTACAAAATAGTATTACTATTAATAAATAGATTGTATGCATATTGTCTTTTAGTTTCTAATCATTTCCAATCACTATGCATTTCTATTCAATATATTCTCTTCTTCGAATTTTTGGATTATTATGGCTTATTGTATTCCTTTATATTAACACCATAAAAATTACTATCACTTGTCATGCTTATTCCTTTCTTTGGAGTCCCTCGGAATACTTTCTATAGACATTTGTTCTCAGGTATAGATGTTTAAATCATTGTAGTTGTCTTTTTCTATTTTCTCGATTATTATCTCTTTTTCTTTCATTTTATTTAAAAATATTAATATAATTAATATAACAGATATTTATATAATCTTGGTATCTCTCTTAGTCTTCTTCTTCGACCTGTCGAAATGCTCCTTATGCACACCCCGGCGGGACCTATTTAGCGGTTCCGCCGGAGTAGTGTTGGGCTCTCACATACATAAAATTTCGCAAAAAAATTCATATTACTATAAAAATTATTAAGTGTTAACAATTTAATTTTCATCCTTATATAAATAAAATACTTATTAAATAAAAACACTTAAAAAATATTTATCCCTTAAAAATGGTTAATATTAACAATATAATTATTAAAATATTTATTAATCTGTTTTCCACTAATATTATTTAAACCTACATTTCCTGATTCTTTAAAAGATACATAATATATTAATCACCTAAATTAATCACATAATAGCCCTAGCAATCCTCTACTTCTTGGAAGGAAAATTAAAAATCTTAATGATCACCTAATAGCAGACTTAACAATCCTATTTCTCAATTAAGTGAAATTATTCATTACGTACTATTGTACGTAAAGCTTTTCTTCAGGCCAGTTGAACTTATTTTTCGTTGATCCTGGCCACTTTCTCGCTCGATCTCTAATCAGAGATCGAAAAAGGAGATAAACACTCCTTCTTTTGCCGATTAATTACCGGCAAATGAGCATAAATATTTCACGCTCATCGTAACGATCGCTCGATTTTACGATCGTTTGTTAAATATTTGAATATAACTTTATTTTAACTAAAATAAAGCCAAATTACTACAAATTTCTATATACTATATTTTCTAATAAAATATAAAATTCATGTATGTGTATAACTTTTTTGTTTTATGATATTACAAATTATTTAATTAATTAATCGTTTGGCTTTATTTTAAGTTAAAGTAAAATTTAAAAACAATATCTACAAACAAATTCTACAATGGATGAGCTATGATATAACAAATTAGAATAAAATAAGTGCGAGTTATAAAAATAAAGTAGTATCAAAAATTGATAAAATTGTTAAAATTATTAATGCGTGCTCTTGATTTAATAAACTAGTCAAGTCCTTACAAAAAAATTTTCTTTTCTTGATTCTCTTTTTTAAATTAATACTTCAATATATTTTCGCAATAGATGCAAAGCGTTTCGAAAGAATTTATTAAAAGTTATTTAATTTAATCTATCCTAGCTCATCCATTTTAAGGCAACGGACTTACTACAATTCACAATCTACAATCTACAATCTACAATCTACAATCTACAATCTACATCTACAATCTCTACGAATCCGTTACCTTAAAGTTAAATAAAAGTTTTTCTCACTCACCGGCACTGATGCGCAACAGCGGAGTTGTTGTTATCGAAGCTAGTTGTCTGTAACATACAAATATAAAATTCATTTATATTAATGCTCACAAAATGCAATCAATATTTCAAAAAATTTTTATCGCGCGGAATTTTATATCCGATGTGTAAAATAATAAGCAGAGATAAACACGTGTGGAAAATTTTTATAAAATTTTAAAACAGTGTTTTAAGAAAGTTTTTTAAAAAGTTTTATATAACTTTTATAAAAATCTTTCTCTCTAATTTTCTCTTTAATTCATTTAAATAATAAGACCGAATTATTATGCGTACGATTTATAACAATTGATATACAAATAATAAATATTCACCATCAGGTTGCTCCGCCGATGCAAGATGCCTCTCCCAGGCCTCCTCCTCCTCTCATGTTGTTGACGCGCGATACTTTCAACGGCACTCTCGCACACACGAGCGATATTTTTATATCGCTATTTTCGTTATTTTGCGCGCGATAGTAAACGGCACTCCCGCACTAATTCGGTACGATTAAAAATTTTGTCTCGCGATGTATATATTTAATATATATATACTTTGTCCGACACTCCCGGTTTCGGTACGAGCGAAAATCCCATTTCATTTCGCGAGAATCAATTTCGAGCCAACAGGTCGGGAATGCAACGATACAACGAGCAAAGATTAGGCCCGAACCGGAAAGAAGACGAAACGATTGACGGAATAGAGGAAAATAAAGTTCACCAGCTCTTTTTCGCGCATAATTATCCTATCTCATATCGAACCTGGACCCGCTAAGCACGATTTCAAGTGACCCGCACGGATGCTATATCACTAGCGCAGTACACAAGGCTGATAGACGGTAAAAGAAGAGGATACCCACATTTTTTAAAAGCTAACATTCAGCAATTTAGAAAATGGGGAGGCAACCCCTTTTACCGAGCGAAAATCGTGCCTAGGGGAATCCACTCGACTCCTCGACAGGGTTAACACACGCTAGGCGTGTGGCTGTAAGGTAGACGAGCAAAGAAAAGGGACCCATTGACGACCATTTCGAACAATCGATCGAGTTCTAACCGATTCGGGCCAAATCAATTGACGAAGCAGAGCGTGTTCATCACTAAGCCGATCGAGCGCGAAGCATCGAACCCGCGCGCCCATGTACATTTTGTACTGGACATACGTTCTGCGCGGCCGGCATCACCAAGTGCCACGTTGCACAAGGCGCAAGTACGTCGCAAAGCAACGACTCGATGAAACATCCCAGTTAGTTGGCGTCGGAAGGAGAGACTCGTTGACAAAAACGAAATTGGGATTTTGAAAACGCGAAAACGCGATAACGCGATAATACTATAACGCGAAAACGCGGTTACGGAGCGCAGCCGTCCGCGGCACGTTGACGGCACCGACGACGCGAAAGGGTACTTAGCTTCCCTTTCAGGCACCATAAGATTTATCGTAAATAGAAAAATTTAAAATAAATCTCAAGGCACCATCCAAGTACTAAGCCCTCCCACCACGACAAGGTGTACCCCATGGGAGGGTTATATTATATATAATTTTATATATAATATAATATATACAATTGCAGCATTTATTTTGCAATATAGTATATAAATTTAAATTTGCATAACAAAACCGTAAAACAAAATCATTAGCACGGTATTGTTCATGTCAGATATTATGTTATTTATTGTTGAAATTCATTATTAAAATATAATATAATTGGAAATGTAATACAACATAATTTAACAATTTTTTTTTTTTTTTTTTTTTTACGGGGGGAAAATGCACCTTATGCACACCCCGCCGGGACCTATTTAACGGTCCCGTCGGGGTAGTGTTGGGCTCTCCCCGCCGCCATTTTAACGGCAGGGACTACCAACTAAAAACCCCACGCGCCTTTCCTTAGTCTTCCAACGCACAAGTCCCCGGAACCATGTGCATAAGGAGCATTATATGGAGTAGCCCTAACAAACTACTATCCTATTATATGTTCATAATATTCACTATATTCAATATTATATACATTCAATATATATTCATAAATATCTGAAAAAAATAATTTTCTTAATATCTTCGATATTAAACTTTAATATTATAAGCTGTTTAGACAAATTTATATAAATAAAATTAATGAAATACAATTAATGAAATTATATATATCTCAAAATATATATAAATGTATAAATTTTATAAAAATTATTATTTAAATTAAAATTTTAAATACATAAATACACAAACATCTATATATAAGAAAATAAACATATAAATTTTATATAAAAATTGTTATTTAAATTAAAACTTTAAATACATAAATACACAAACATCTATATATAAGAAAATAAACTTATAAATTTTATATAAAAATTATTATAATTTAAACTAAAACCTTAAATGTATATATAAGTATATAAATACATAAATTTTGTAAAAATTACTATTTAAATTAAAACCATAAATATATAAATAAATGAATATATAAATTTTCGAAAAGTTATTATTTAAAAATATTATTTAGATTAAAATTTTTTTTGAAATTTTAATAATAAATCTTTTCCTATAAATTCTATTCATTCTTTAATATATATTTTTTAATATCATTCTTAAATCTATATTAAATCTTTCAATTTCTATATTTAAAAATAACTTATAAATTCATAAATATACGAAATTTATTATTCATATTACTAAAAAATAGCTTAATATATAAATTTGTATGTTAAATTTTTCATTTAAAATTTCGTATTACATATAAGTACATAAATTACATATAAGTACATAAATTTCGTATTACATAAGTACATAAAATTTCGCAAAAAAATTCGTATTACTATACAAATTATTGAATGTTAACAAGTTAATTTTCATCCTTATATAAATAAAATACCTATAAAAAAACACTCAAAAAATATTGATCCCTTAAAAATTCTTAATATTAATAATATACGTAGGTCGTTTGATAAGTTTGGTAAATTTCCGTGAAATTCAACGAGTATTTTGCAAGTTTTGAGACAGTCTATTTTTTTGACGGTTAAAAAATTGGAATCTCGTTCGACCAAGTGTATAGACCTCAATGGAGACTATGTTGAGAAATAAAGTAGATTTTTTCCAAAACAATGTGTTTTACTTGCTTTTTTACCAAATTTATCAAACGACCCTCGTAATTATTGAAATATTTATTAATTTGATTTCCCTAATATTATTTAAACCTACATTTCCTAATTCCTTAAAATATACATAATATCAAATCAGCTAAATTAATGACATAATAGCCCTAACAATTCTCTACTTTTTGAATGGAAAATTAAAAAATCTTAATGATCACCTAATAGCCCTAACAATCCTATTCCTCGATTAAGTGAAATTATTCGAGGAAAGCCTATCTCTAATCACGCATATTTTAATTACGTGCCCTAATTACATTTTCTAACCGCATGCCCTAACCGCGTGAATAAATGTCCGACATTACGTATTCTACGTAAAGCTTTTCTTCAGGCCAATTGAACTTACTTTTCGTTGATTCTGGCCACTTTCTCGCTCGATCTCTAATCAGAGATCGAAAAAGGAGATAAACACTCCTTATTTTGCCGATTAATTACCGGCAGATGAGCGTAAATATTTCACGCTCATCGTAACGATCGCTCGATTTTACGATCGTTTCTTAAATATTTGAATATAACTTTATTTTAACTAAAATAAAGCCAAATTACTACAAATTTCTATATACTATATTTTCTAATAAAATATAAAATTCATGTACGTGTATAACTTTTATGATATTACAAATTATTTAATTAATTAATCGTTTGGCTTTATTTTAAGTTAAAGTAAAATTTAAAAACAATATCTACAAACAAATTCTACAATGGATGAGCTATGATATAAGAAATTAGAATAAAATAAGTGCGCGTTATAAGAATAAAGTAGTATCAAAAATTGATAAAATTGTTAAAATTATTAATGCGTGCTCTTGATTTAATAAACTAGTCAAGTCTTTACAAAAAAATTTTTCTTTTCTTGATTCTCTTTTTTAAATTAATACTTCAATATATTTTCGCAATAGATGCAAAGCATTTCGAAAGAATTTATTAAAAGTTATTTAATTTAATCTATCCTAGCTCATCCATTTTAAGGCAACGGACTTACTCTACAATTCACAATCTACAATCTACAATCTACATTCTACAATCTACAATCTACATCTACATCTACAATCTCTACGAATCCGTTACCTTAAAGTTAAACAAAAGTTTTTCTCACTCACCGGCACTGATGCGCAACAGCGGAGTTGTTGTTATCGAAGCTAGTTGTCTGTAACATACAAATATAAAATTCATTTATATTAATGCTTACAAAATGCAATCAATATTTCAAAAAATTTTTATCGCGCGGAATTTTATATCCGATGTGTAAAATAATAAGCAGAGATAAACACGTGTGGAAAATTTTTATAAAATTTTAAAACTGTGTTTTAAGAAAGTTTTTTAAAAAGTTTTATATAACTTTTATAAAAATCTTTCTCTCTAATTTTCTCTTTAATTCATTTAAATAATAAGACCGAATTATTATGCGTACGATTTATAACAATTGATATACAAATAATAAATATTCACCATCAGGTTGCTCCGCCGATGCAAGATGCCTCTCCCAGGCCTCCTCCTCCTCTCATGTTGTTGACGCGCGATACTTTCAACGGCACTCCCGCACACACGAGCGATATTTTTATATCGCTATTTTCGTTATTTTACGCGCGATACTAAACGGCACTCCCGCACTAATTCGGTACGATTAAAAATTTTGTCGCGCGATGTATATATTTAATATATATATATACTTTGTCCGACACTCCCGGTTTCGGTACGAGCGAAAATCCCATTTCATTTCGCGAGAATCAATTTCGAGCCAACAGGTCGGGAATGCAACGATACAACGAGCAAAGATTAGGCCCGAACCGGAAAGAAGACGAAACGATTGACGGAATAGAGGAAAATAAAGTTCACCAGCTCTTTTTCGCGCATAATTATCCTATCTCATATCGAACCTGGACCCGCTAAGCACGATTTCAAGTGACCCGCACGGATGCTATATCACTAGCGCAGTACACAAGGCTGATAGACGGTAAAAGAAGAGGATACCCACATTTTTTAAAAGCTAACATTCAGCAATTTAGAAAATGGGGAGGCAACCCCTTTTACCGAGCGAAAATCGTGCCTAGGGGAATCCACTCGACTCCTCGACAGGGTTAACACACGCTAGGCGTGTGGCTGTAAGGTAGACGAGCAAAGAAAAGGGACCCATTGACGACCATTTCGAACAATCGATCGAGTTCTAACCGATTCGGGCCAAATCAATTGACGAAGCAGAGCGTGTTCATCACTAAGCCGATCGAGCGCGAAGCATCGAACCCGCGCGCCCATGTACATTTTGTACTGGACATACGTTCTGCGCGGCCGGCATCACCAAGTGCCACGTTGCACAAGGCGCAAGTACGTCGCAAAGCAACGACTCGATGAAACATCCCAGTTAGTTGGCGTCGGAAGGAGAGACTCGTTGACAAAAACGAAATTGGGATTTTGAAAACGCGAAAACGCGATAACGCGATAATACTATAACGCGAAAACGCGGTTACGGAGCGCAGCCGTCCGCGGCACGTTGACGGCACCGACGACGCGAAAGGGTACTTAGCTTCCCTTTCAGGCACCATAAGATTTATCGTAAATAGAAAAATTTAAAATAAATCTCAAGGCACCATCCAAGTACTAAGCCCTCCCACCACGACAAGGTGTACCCCATGGGAGGGTTATATTATATATAATTTTTTTTATATATAATATAATATAATATAATAATTGTAATTAATAAGCTCTCTATAAAAAATAATTAAATGGAGTGAGAGTAAAAGCTCTCAAATCCTTTACTCTCACTCCATTTAATAATATAATATATAATATATAATATAATATATATATAATTTGGAATTTATTTTGAAATATAGTATATAAATTTAAATTTTCATAATAAGATTTCGATTAAATTGTGTATTTAATTAACAAAAAATTGAGAAAATTTAAAGCATTGGTTGAAATATATTTAATTCTAATATTATATTTTAATATTATAAAGAATTATTATAATAAGCATCGATGATAGAAATATCAAAACATAATCTCTTATACTCTTTTATGCATAATCTGTTTCAATTTTTAATCGCAGTAATGAATGATTGCGATTCGATAAAGATTTATCGTTGCATTACAGTTTCATGTCGTTAATTAATTTTTAATTAATTAACATTTATTAATATTCATAACAAATTATGTTTCAAGAATAATCATAATCGTGTTTAACAAAACAAATTATAATATACGAAGCGTTTCTTACCACTACTTTATTATACTCGAGAGGCACTGTGCGAATGATAAAGCGGTAACATATAGAGCCCTATTGTTTATATTTTATATTGGTAAAGTCGAACGTTGTGTTATCGATAATTAGCTGAAATATTTTATTGTAAAATATACATTGTAAAATATACATTAACGCAAATATTAAGTTAATAAAGTATTTTAATTTACTGATTAAAATTGATAATTTATTCATAAATTTATCTCGGAAACTTTTGTTAAGCTAATTATGTGAATCCATAATTCGATTGTTTTACTTCGCGTTTTCTCACATCCCAAATTATATTTAGATTATCAAGTAGAACGATAAAGTAACACGGATGAAATATATTTGTGTTTTAATTATTAAAATAATAATTATTGTCCGCAAAAATCGCAATTATCAAAGTGTTTACTTAATATTTTAAATCTCTATAATTTCATCGATTTTCGATTAAATTGTGTATTTAGAAAAATTAAGAAAACTTAAAGCATTGAATCGAAATATATTTGATACTAATATTATATTCTAATATTATAGAGAAATATTGTAATAAGTATCGATGATCGAAATATCACAACATAATCTTTTATCCTCATTTATGTATAACCTGTTTCAATTTTCAATAGCGGTAATCAATGATTGCGATTTAATAAAAATTTATCGTTGCTATACTGTTTCATGTCGCAAATTAATTTTTAATTAATTAATTTTTATTAAAATTTATAGTAAATTATGATTCCATACTAATTGTAATCATGTTTAGTAAAAAAATTACAATATACAAAGCGTTTCTTACCACTACTTTATTACTCGAGAGTCACCGGAAGAATGATGATAAAGCGGCACCGTATAGCGTGCTACTGTTTATATTTTATATTGCCAAAATCAACATCGTGTTATCGATAATTCGTTACCGAAATATTTTATATATTATAAAATACATTAACGTAAAATATTAAATTATGAAAGTATTTAATTTATTGATTAAAATTAATTATTAACAAACAATTCACACAGTCTTTTGTTATGCTAATTATTTGCTTCTATAAATCGATTGTTTTACTTCGCGATCTCTCACATCTCAAATTATATTTAGATTATCAAGTAGAATGATAAAGTAAACGGATGAAATATAATTGTGATTCTAAATATTAAAATAATAATTATTGTCTGTAAAAATCGCAATTATCAAAGTGATTATTTAATATTTTAAATACCTATAATTTCATCGTTTTCGATTAAATTGTGTATTTAGAAAGATTGAGAAATCTTATAGCATTGAATCGAAATATATTTGATTCTAATATTATATTCTAATATTATAGAGAAATATTGTAATAAGTATCGATGATCGAAATATCACAACATAATCTCTATCCTCTTTTATGTATAACCTGTTTCAATTTTCAATCGCGGTAATCAATGATTGCGATTTGATAAAGATTTATCGTTGCTATATGTTCATATCGCTAATTAATTTTTAGTTAATTAATTTTTATTTAAAATTTATAGTAAATTATGTTTCCATACTAATTGTAATCATGTTTAGTAAAAAAATACAATATACAAAGCGTTTCTTACCACTACTTTATTACTCGAGAGTCACCGTACGAAATGATGATAAGCGGCATGTATAGCGTGCTACTGTTTAATATTTTAATATTGCAAAATCACATCATGTTATCGATAATTCGTTACCGAAATATTTTATATATTATAAAATATACATTAAAGTGAAATATTAAATTATGAAAGTAATTTAATTGTATGATTTAAAATTAATTATTAACAAAAAACAATTCACGACAGTCTTTTGTTATTGCTAA